>NW_027454008.1:0-111098 GCF_040206685.1 Ascaphus truei
CACCTCCACGCTAGGATCAGACAGACCTGGCACTCTGATCAGGTTCCACTAACATAGATACACCCCGGCCATATGAAATTTGTTATAGGGTAAATTACAACTGTAATGGGAGACCAGAACTTTCAATGCAGGACACAATAGTTGAATAAACAAAAATGTATATCTTGCAAACATACAAAACACACCATGTACACTCACCAACTGGGCCTGGAGGAGAATATAGACTGAACTATGTGCAGGGGCCTGCTTTAGCTCCTCCTCCTGCTTCTCTGTGCTATTTGTCCAATAGCACTTTCGAAAAACCAGCCAGTCGCGTCTCAGATCAACTCCAAAACTTGTCTGGTACTCTGATTGGCTGCTCCCCTTACATAGCCCTCGGTTGCCTATTGTTTCCATGGAGCAGGGGCCACCGGCCAATCAAAGGGCATATTGTGACGGTGCAGCCAATCAGAGAACAAGAGCTCGCCAGGCTGCACCAATCATATAAGTGGCCGGCTTAAGGACTTTAGGGCGCCCATCGTGGAGTGAGCGTCTGGCGAGCGAGAAATTCAAACTGACCATTGGAAATCGTGCTATGGGGCTCAGACCCGGCAATGGCTCCCTGGCCAGCCCCATACATCCCGCTGGGTATGTACCTTAGCTTCTCGGGTAAACAAAGGGTCTGCACTGCCGAGAACCAGTTCTCCGTACCTGAATCACAACCCTTCCCCACTCACCATAGTCAAGGTACTAAGCCGCTCCCGATCTCTGACACAAACCGGCATTTCTCTGCATGCATCTTAGCTAAGTGAATTACTGTGTCTGCATGCAGAGAAATGCTAACACAAAATGACAGTGCTGGTTGCCTTACTAACTGTATGGGAACAATCCCTGTTCCCCAAGACACAGTTTCCCCCCTTCCAAATATCACACAGTGATATAGCTCTCATCTGGAATAGGTTACACACAATACTTTACATTCCAGGCAAAATGAGCCTTACAGAGGTGACCATTACACACGGCTTTGTGGCAGCCAGGCGGGCTTCACCTTTATTATGTGAGGGGTGCTGCACTGGAACCAATCAACAAACTGGTCAATGGTAGCAGCGGCTACAGGCGGGAGCTCGGCAATGGATTCCCCGGATAGCAGAATATCCCCCGCTGGGCTTGGTGCCGTTATATCTGGAGGAACATTCAAATACTCCGATTTTCAGGCAGATGCCTCCCCCCCTCAGCCCCCCCCCCCCCCGAGTTGTGTGCAGGGCTAGTAACTCCTCTATGGACGTGACCTTAGCCAGCATGCACACACAGAAATCTGGGTTTGTTATCCAAATGGGTGTGGGTGAAGTGCTTAAGACATTGTTAGTCAGGAGGGGTGTGTACTCTGGTTTAGGGAACGATGGCTCGAGGAGCGGAGCCTTTGTTCATCCCAGACTCTTAGTAGTCTTTCTCTGTGGTAGGTATCAGGCCGGCCCTGGGAGCCGTTGCTGGGTATTGGCCCTGTCGGCATGATTCCTGGTGGTCATTTTGAATTTCCCATTGTGCTTAAGCCTGCACCTTTGGGCTGTGCTTGAAACACTTTGTCACGGGAGACCATGACAATTACACCGGGGGATCCGTACACTAGACAGAACTGCAGAGTTGAACAAAAGGGAATGCATTAGAACATTTCACAAACCTCTAGTACAGGCCTGCACAACTCCAGTCCTCGAGGGCCGCAAACAGGCCAGGGTTTCAGGATATCACTACTTCAGCACAGCTGGCTCAATTAGTGGCTCAGTATGACTGAGACACTAATTGAGCCAGTTGTGCTGAAGTAGGGATATCCTGAATATCTGGCCTGTTTGTGGCCCTCGAGGACTGGAGTTGTGCAGGCCTGCTCTAGTACATAAAACATATACACAAACTCACCCAACGCGGGGAACAACACACAACCTAAAGTCCTACGTGTGGGGACATCTGTCTTGAATATTTACCCTCATCCACATTCCCAAATTTGTGCCACTGTCCTTGGTAGTATGGGCAGCACTGGTTTGCTCTCCATGAGCCAGCATTTTCAAAGTTTCTTCCATTGCTTCCTTCCGGATCACCCATTAATGACTTTGAATATGTAATGTGTCCACTTTGGCTTTCTGATAACTCTGGAGCCAAAGCCGGGTTCCCACTTGTATATCCCTCAGTCACCATTCACCACCATGGAGGAAGAAGAGGGCTGGCTAATCCCAGGGCGGATAGTCTTCTGGGTCCAATCAGTGAGTGAAGGCTCGCCTGCATCGGACCAATCCTTAGTGACGGCGGGTTACAAGACTTCCAGTACAGCCCACAGGGGCATGCTTAAGTTTAGCGGGGCATTTGAATGGACCAATGGGAATCACAACAACAGGGCACATTCCCGGCAATGGTTCTCTATGTCCGTTCAAAAGCCCCTGAAGGTTTAGGCGACTCAGTGTCTGGACCAAACACTGGTACCCCTGCGGGGAGCCACTTTTCCCACACCTGAGTCCAGAGCCCTGCCACGCTCGATAATATTTCAGGCCACTCGCCTTATCTTGCCCAAGATCTCTTGTGTTTAGATTGGATACTGATATACCAATTATCCGCACATTTAACATATTTAACATTGGTTAACTCCTGGTTCCAAAAGTGCTGAATCCAGGCTACAACATATAACATCAGACCAATGTAGTCACAGTATACAGATATGTGACTACAGGCGGGCCCCGCTAATACGGCAAGTTCTTCTCTACGGTACCCTAACCGGATATTTTCTGCGCATCTGCAGACCTGCGCATCCACCTTCTGTGCATGCGCGACCTCATGCGCAGACATGGCGGCCCCCTTCTCTGTACCACAGTATCAGCGGAACACTGAAAAGTGGGGCCCTACTGTATTCATACATGAATAAATATAGCATATTATTGACAGGTAGGGATAATGGTGTGTTTGACCTTTATTAAAGAGCAGCCACATTTACCCCTACTGTCATAGTCTCTTTGTCAGGCTAACATATTTCTTATTACAAGAGCATTTGATAATATAAACCACATATGTGGTGTTGCAGTTCAAATGGCATTATGTCTTCATGTTCTCAATGTGCTGTTCTTCTGTCTCTGTAACATCTTAAATTAAAGTGAATGTCTATGTTAGGGTTCTGGTCCTGGCTTTGGCTGCAATTCACCCTTACAAGCATTCAGAGCTTCCAGACAAAGGCCTCCCTATACTTGGCAATTGGAATCACCTGGGTCTGGACTCACACTGCAGTCTGCTTCTTGCTGCCTGCTATGCAGCTCTGTCCCTATTGGCTGCCTATGCTATTTAGGGTCAGCCCTTCCCCCAGGAAGTGGCTGAGCATAATCCTTTCTTGGTGTTACTGTGCTGACCACAAGCTCCTTTGCTTGTCTCTTCTTTGCCTTCCTGTGCTTAAGCTTCCTGTATCCTGGAGCCTCCTTTGTCCAGAGTCCATCCCTGTGCCGAAGCCCCTGTGCTGAAGCTTCCTTGTTCTCTTACGTGTTTGCCTTGTTTACGCTGCAGCATCTATGCTGAAGCACCCTTGCCAAAGCTCTTCCTGTTTCTGAGGACCTCCTGTGCTGGACCCCCTGCACTGCAGGATTCCTGTCCCGGAGACCTCCCCTTGCACTGCAGTGCCTATGCTGAAACCCTACACTGACGCTCTCCCTGATGCTGACCCCGGTCTGTGACCTCAACCTATGCTCCTTTTGTCACGCTTGTGCTCGCCACAAACCAAGACCGGACCGTGGTGCTGAGGTGGGGCTGTGAATACACGGACCTTAGGCCAAAAAGCCTGTTCTGGATTGCGCAGTTCGTAGTCGTTCATAGCAGGTTCAGGGCTGGAGAGGCCAGGGTAATCCTTTGACACGCATGGGTCTTGGTTGGAGACAGTAGAAAAAATGTTATCCAAGCAGGGGTTCGGCAACAGGAAATCAGGTGCGCTCCACTTCAGCGTAGGAGCAGCAGCAGTGCGGGAGTGGCCTCTGTGCGAGGAGTGGGAATGGCCCATGGTACCGGTCGCAGCAAAGGGAGAAGGAGGCCGGAACAGGCACACCTCCGGGCAGCGTTGGCGAACCAACGCTTCAGCACGGAAGTCCAAAACAGGCCTCTGCGAGGCGAGAGCAGCAGACCTTGGACTCAGTAAGCAGACCTCTGCTATGGGAAAAGGCAGCAGGTCACAGGAACAGGGATCAGGAACAAGAATACAGGAACAGGGCGGCCAAACAGGTAGCTTGTGGCAAACACAGTAACATCCTAAGTGAAAGGACTATACTCGGCACTGAGGCAGTGTGAGAGCACAGTATAAGAAGGCCAGCGGGCTAATCCCAGGAGAGAGGTGTGAGGGCATTCCTCCATTGAGAGCACCGAGGCAGGGCGACAGTAATTGTGAGGGGAGGTTATCTGGAAACAGCACAGTTCTGTAAAGAAAGGGTTTCCACCAAACCCAGAAACAAATTCCTTACAGTAACCCCCCCCCCTCCCCTTTCAGGTGAGAACTCTGGGCGAACAGGACCACTCATAGATCTGGGAGACATATCATTGTCCCTGAACTGTCTTGGCGAGGTGTAGATCCATAATCCCACAAATCATTGGCAAGCGCCATCTTTAGATCAGAGAGCAGTAGCACTGCAATTCTTGGTATATGGAAAGCAACACAAAATGTCTTGGAAATCCAGAGCTGTGGAAAAGCAGGTGATTCCCGAACAGGGAAGTCCAAAGGACACCAGCCAGGTGCCCGGTCCCTAGTAATAGTCCGAGTGTATAGGACAAAAACACTGATTGTTGGTCGGATATAGCAGAGAGGCCTTCTGGACAGGCAATGTTTTTGCTGGAATCGTTACGTAGAAGCTTGAGAGAATCTTTTGCTCCCCAGGAATTCCGGACCGTTGTTAGTAAGGGTATAGGGCTGGAGGGTTCACTGCAAGATATTGACGCAACCCCTTTGGTACAGTCCAGGCCTGTTCCCCCAAAGAAGTCAAAAGTGGAGGTTATAGTATTTTAAGTAGTTTCCTGCCGTGGCACTGGCAAACGATAGGTCAGCATTCCTGGGCATCTGAAGTCTACGAAGCATCCGGTCCGAAGTCTGGACATCCGGAAAGGGAGCAGTAGGCACCAAAGAACAAGCAGAGAAAAGCATGCCCGTATTCACCATGGGAGGACAAGAAACAGGAACGGACACCACAGGGGTGAAACAGTCCAATAGGGGTGTTTCAATCTTTGGCGAGGGCAACATGAAATCCAGAGGAAACACCTCAGCCACCACACGGGGCCCTGCGGGCATAGGATCTGCTAGCAAAGTGAGAAAGCTTGGATCCATACAGACTTTATCCGGTACAGCAGGAAGCAAGGTGAGCAGTAAACCTGATTTAGAAACAGAAGTCTTGTATTTAGAACTGGGTATTTCAAGCACAGAGGAAGGATCGGGAGAACATGAACTTGACTGAGGAGTGGAAGTCCCAGAGTCAGAGGCTTCACGCGATACTGTTGGGGAGACAGTATCAGATATCACTATTTCGAACACAGGGTCCTTGAAAGCAGTAGATACATTAGGTACTAGCGAAACCTCACTGGAAGGTAAGCCTGAGTTTGCAGCTGAAGTAGAGTGATCTGTAGTAGGTACCCCAAATATTGTGGAAAAATCAGAGAAGTGTAACTCGGTTTTGAACCCTGGGTCCTTTGAATCTGTAGGATAAACAGTCACTACAGAAGATTCCAAGAGAGATAACCCTTAGTTGGTTGTAGCAGCCATGTAGTCTGTAGCGGATACCTCGAATACTGTGGGAAAAACAGCGAGAGAGTATTATCTGAGGAGTCGGAATGCCAGACTCTAAGGCTAAGCGTGGAGTAATAGGGAAGTTAGGAAGAAAAAAGTGTTCTCAGCAGTGAGGAGCTTAAAGTCATTCTTGGTTATCACTTAAGCTGTGGGAAAATCAGTGGAGAAACAGTTTGTTCCTGAACCAAAGGATTGAACAGCAACAGTGGTTATACTAAGTACAGCACCGGAGTCCGAGGAAGGTATACTGGACACTGCCGAGAGTACTTGAGGAGTCAGACTGGGTGTTTTCCATGGGGTCCAAGGACATTGTGCTTGTCTCTGAAATGGGTGGTTGGGAAATAGCAGAAACTGGACCGAACACTTCAATTACATTCTAAGAGAAAGAACTATGCTCGGCACTGAGGACGTGTGAGAGCCGAGTATAAGAAGGCCAGTGAGAGAGGTGTGAGGGCATTCCTCCAATGAGAGAGCACCAAGCCAAGGCAGGGCGACACTAATTGCCAGCACAGGTGGATGTGAGGGGAGGTTGTCTGGAAACAGCACAGTTCTGTAAGGAAAGGGTTTCCACCAAACCCAGGAACGGATTCCTTACACCTATGCCGCCTGCCCTAACCCCGGCCTGGATATATATTGTTAACCCTGACTTCTCCAATCCTGACCCGGCTACGTTTGACCACGGAATTCGCACTCCGGACCCGTCTTTGTGGTCTAAGGTTGGTGTATAACCATCCCCACCTCAGCCCTGCAGTCCAGTCCTGGTTTGTGGCGAGCACAAACCTGACAGTCTACTACTTTTCATAATACACTTGTATGTTTCCCTGAAGATCCTGGCAGACTTACATGGTCACTCTACCTTATAATTTCAATGCTATTTTTTCTGGTGTCCTTTGCAAGAATTGTGGCAGGGTGAGCGTGCACTTTCAGAGAGAGGTATGTGGGTCTGAATACCAGAATCCTTGTTTAAATGAAATAATATCTGGAGGCTGAAAAAAAAGAGGAAGCTCTGAAGAAGTAAACGTGGAAGCAGACTTGTGAGAGACGAAATGTGACCACTAAGTTTAGAGTTGTGTATCTGAGGCCCTGAATTTTGTCAGCCTCCAGATTGTGCTACTAGCTAAGATTGTGCTACTGGCTAGAGCCACAAACAAGTGATCTAAACATCCGGGCCTTAGAGCCAGGATTTACAAGCATAAAGGCCCTTCTCAAAGTCAAACACAATGTCCATAAAAAGCTTTGTCACATTGGACCTTCTATAGGAGAATCGCAACTCTCTAAACATTGAATAAAAGTCTGAGGCAAGAAGACTTCCATTTTACCCAACCAACAGTGGTGTGAATATTTATGGTATCCTTTGTGTGGTTATTAGACACTTTGGGGCCTATTCACTAAACTTTGATAAGTTCAGTGCATTGCTGAACGAGTTTGCATTTTTGTTTGAGTCTATAGATGTAAGGCTGCCTGTCTATATGCCAGGGGTCCCAAACGCGCACCAAGATGCCTGTCAAGCATTTGTGGGTGGCCGTGACTAGCCATTTCATAGATCAGGGGTCGCAAACATGTTGATCGTGAGCTACGAGTAGCTTGCCGGCTTCCAGTGAGTAGCTTGCCGCAGTGCCGCAGTTTCCTTCTGCTCCGGACGTCGGGCACAACTTCCGCATCTGTGACACTGGAGGCCACCCCCAAGGTAATTGTGTGTTTGTATGTTAATTGGTTGCTGCCTGCTACTCTCCTGGACTCTCAAGTGTGCGCCTTGGACACAAAAAGGTTGGGACCACATGTGTAGTGAGTAAAAAAATAGGGTAAATGCTGCACACCATAAAATGAGGGGGGGGAAATCTGATACTAATATCTGTGGTCCTGGTTCCACGGACTGCCTGCCAATAATCCAGAATGAATCAAAACTAATGCAGCTGAAACATAGCACTATGGATTTTCATCAAGCTAAATGTATTGTGCCAAAACGAAACACATTGTTTCTGCCTCTAACTGGCCTTTAACTTGATAAAAGCCAGTTCGAGGCCGAAACATTGTGTTTCCTTATGGCACAATAAATGTTACTTGATGAAAATCTGTAATGCTCTGATTCATCTACATTAGTTTGGACCCCAAGTGTAGGACATTCAAGTACCAGCAAACGTGGCAGGCACCAGAATGTGTCATATGGCCTGTCACAAGAGACCAGAACTTATCACTGTGACCAGACAGGACAAAGCAGTTCAATAAATGTTTATATTCCAGCCAGAGCCAGCAACCTCAAAACATAAAACATAATTGAGCTATTCTCACTAAAACAGGGGCATATGGAAGGGATCTGAGCTGGCTAGGTGCTGAGCACCACATTGAAGGCTTACCCGGGACTTGCTTCCACTCTCTGTTGAGGCAAATATCGTCTAGACTTCTCTGGTACAATTTGCAGCAGAGACCTTTCAAAAGTAATGCTTAATAGTCCTGCTCTCCACTTCTTCTCTGTCAAGATACAGTTCATAGTACAAAAGTTCTTTTGAATGTCCCACAGGGTTAGACTTCCAGGCTCATGTCTGGGTGTCTCCAGCACAGTCTTGGAGCTCACCGCTTAGTTCACTTTGACGGCAAGATCAGAGTGAACTATGGAATGCTGATTGGGTTCCCCTTTCATAGATTCCCTGCTTCCATAGGAAATCATGGTAGAATTGCAGGTGACCAATCAGTAGGTGAGGGTTCATCTGTAATTGGTCAATCAGATGAGGTGGGGCTAAGAGATGTAAGGGCCTGTGGAGGGAAATACAAACGAGTCAATGGGAGCAGCACCTATCAGTGTGGACTCAGCAATGGCTTCCCCCAGCTGGCTGGAATGATTTTACCCCCTTGGCTGGCACCACTCTGGCTGGGGAGGTAAAAAAATGCTCCACTTTTATGGTGGATGCCCCCTCCCCCCCAGTCAGATGTCCGCCAATTGCCACTCTCCTTTCTTTCTACACTTCACCTGCTCCTCCAGTCACAGCAGCAGCCATTTTCCCCAAACATGTGGGCTGCACAAAGGGTTTCTCATCCCCACATGCCCAGACTTTGGATATGCTTAACTGTTGCATAAAGTAAAGAAAAAAAAAAACATTTCTACACTTGCAGTTGAATAAAGAGTATATTTTACATAGGATGCATAGGCTACCGGGCTTTTAAATACAGGGTAGCTAACGTGTCTGATGGTTAGATGAGCCCCAGGTAAGGACGAACCCCAGGTATTAACCTTTATTATACTTGTGTGTGTGTATTATAGTACAGTATATGCAAGTGATACAATGCTAGGTAAAAAAACCATCTCTAAATCCTCTCATTGAAGCCTTTGCTGTGTGTATTATAATATATGCAAGTGATACAATGCTAGGTAAAAACTATCTTTGAATCCTGTTTCATCCTACCCTTAATTAAATTAAGCATTGAAACCTAGACAGGGAACACCCTGTGTAGAAAACCTTCTGTTTGAATGTGCCTCAGATGTGCTAATTAAGCAGACAAAAGTTTAAAAGGAAGTTCAGAAGAAGTGGACACCCCCAACTGGCCCTGATTCCTGCATTTGAATTACGCTGGAAAGGAGGATATCATCTATACCAGACTGCATCATTACTGCTGTGATGCTGCCTTTACCATTTATATTTGCTGTGTGTTCACTTCTTCTCAAATTATGCACTTCTTTTTACCAGCCTCAGTATGTCTCTAACTCCATTCATATATCTCCATCTCTCCTTCCTTTACCACTTCTCTGTTCACATGAACTCCTTTCTTACCTGCGTCCTCTGACACCACACAGCTATATCCCCTGCACTAAAAAACACCCCTACAAATCATCCTCACACATCCTCTTTCTATCCATGCTTCTCCTCCTTGCTTCTGGGGATATCTCTCCCAATCCTGGTCCCTGCCTTATTCCTACATGCTCTCGTCCTCGCCTGCCAATTACAACCTCTACTCCTTCTGGTGTGAACCCCTCCAACCTCACACCCATCCCCTGCCACCCTCCCTCCTCTCTCCCTTTCTCCTGTGCCCTTTGGAATGCTCGCTCCCTTACTCACAAGTGCCTCTCTGTGCATAACTTCTTTCTCTCTCACTCTGCTCCTATTTGCTATAACTGAGACCTGGCTCACTCAGTCTGACACTGCTCTGGAAGCTGCGCTCTCCTATGGTGGCCTTTCTTTCTCCCACACTCCGTGTCCTGACGGCAGGGGTGGAGGCGTGGGAATCCGGCTCTCTTTCTGCCGTTACCGAACCATTCCTATTCCTCCATCTCTTGCTTTTCCCTCCTTTGAGGCTCACACTGTCCAGATCTTCTCTCCCTGTCCATGTGGTGGTCATTTATCGCCGACCTACCTCTTCTCACCCCCCTTCTGCCTTTCTCACTTTGAATCCTGGCTCTCTTTCTCTCCTCAGACTCCCCTGTTCTTCTCCTTGGGGACTTCAATTGTCATATTGATGGCCCCTCTCTCCCTTGGACATCCCACTTTCTCTCTCTAACCTCTTCTTTTGGCCTTCAACAGTGGTCTGCAGCCAGCACCCACAAGGATGGCCATTACTTAGACCTGGTTTTCACTAAAAACGTCTCTCCGATTTCTCCATTTCCTCTTTTCCTCTCTCTGACCATCACCTCATCTCATTCTATCTCGCTTCTCCCTTTCTCCACCTCCATCTAACCCCCGGTTCTGCAGAAACCTGCGCTCTATTCACTTTCCTGACTTTGAATCCACGTTACGCTCCACTCTCAGCTCTGCTACAGACCCTGACAACCTGGTCAGGAACTACAACTCTGCCTTGTCCTCCTCTCTTGATCTTCTTGCCCCGCTTTCTCTCTGCCGCCCTCGCCCTTCTAACCCTAGACCCTGGCTAAATTCCCACATGCTGCGTTCCTCTGAACGCCTCTGGAGGAAATCGCATACTCTCGCAGACTTCCTTCACTACAAATTTATGCTATCCTGTTTCAACTCTGCCCTCTCGCAAGCTAAACATGTCTACTTTTCTTTTTTTTTTGTAACTTAGATTTTATTGCATTTTTCCAAACAAGTGATACAGAATACAGTATACATTACATTCATTTTTAGTGTTAATCTCCGCTATAGACAGTACCGTATGTCAGCTCGTGAGACATATCCCGGTTTTTCGGGCCCTACTCGACCGGATTGTTTTGGGTGGACTAGCAATAAAGATAATAACATAATTCACATAGTACGATTAATTCAAATTGACAAACACAAAATCAATAAAGAAAAAAAAAAAAAAATTTTAAAAATAAGGAGGTGGGTAGGAAGGGAGTAAGGGGTGGCGCGGCCGGAAGAGGAGCATCGACTCGTGCTTGGTCTCTTCACCGATCCTAGTAAGGTTCTTTGTGGGTTGCGTCCTCTCCAGTTTAACACCTCTGTAGGTGTTCTGTCTATTTGTCTGTATAGTCGTCGTGAGCTGAGTTTTCGCTCCTAAAGGAGAACGCACCTGCATCTATCACAGCCAGATTGTGTTCCTCTCAACCCCGGATATCCATCTGCGCCAGCCAAGGCGCCCATACTTTGAGATAATTGGTGCCAGTGTCGTTAACTAGACTCGTCAACTTTTCCATCTGGCAGATAAACCACAATCGATTTTGAATCTTTGGGATACTTGGAATTTTGGGGCGTTTCCATAGTGCTGCGATCTCGCTCCGTGTGGCTATTGCAAAATGTGCTATTAGTTTATTGTTTGCTTTGGACAGGCCCGTTAGTGGTCTATTCAAGAGGAATAGCCATGGGTCTGGGGGAATAGTGAGGTCGAAGACCCTCTATCCAATGTCTAATTTCTTCCCATAGTGGGGAGATCCGCGGGCAAGACCACAGCATATGTAACAGATCGGCCGATCCTCCGCACTGCCGGGGGCATAGTGAGGAGGATCCAGGCACGAACTTGGCTAATTTCATTGGGGTGAGGTACCACCGCATTAGGACCTTATATGCGTTCTCCTTTAGTGCGGTACATATGGAGCTTTTTGCCGTGGCCAGATATATAGCGTTCCACTCGTCGTCTTCTAATGTCTCTCCCAGGTCTCTTTCCCATTGGGTTCTAAATGACGGTGGCTGCTGTCTAGAGCTCGCAGAATCAACTACTTCCTTGTACAATTGTGATGTGAGTCCCTTTGTGTCGGTCTCTGCCAGACAGAGCTTTTCGAATGACGTCAGGGGGGGGTATGGGGCAAATTTGTTATAAAATGCTCGGAGCTGGAGGTACCTAAAAAATTCTGAGTGGGGTATATCTTTTTCTTCTCTGACGTGATCAAACGTTTTAATCTTGCTATTGTAACCCTCCAGATCTTTAATTCGTATATAACTTTTTGTTTCCAAATTGATGCATCTCCCTCCAGAAGGCCAGGAGCGAACTTGGGATTGTTCCAAATTGGGGACATCAAAGATTTACTCGTTGTGAGAGAGTATTTAGTCTTATTAGCCTCCCAGATAGACAACGAGTTGGTCATTGAGGAAAGTGGCATGTCAGCAGATCGTCATGCTGTTTTAGGTAGCCAAATCAAGTTGCGTATTTTTAAAGGAGCGCAGGCAGCACTCTCTAATTCCACCCACCATTTTAAATGTGGACTGGATTGCCATTGAACAATTTGGCTTAATTGAGCCGCTTTGTAATATGAGAGCAGGCAGGGTACCGCTAGGCCCCCCGCTAGGACAGATCTTTTCATATTTAATTTGTTGACTCTCGGTTTTTTCCCTCCCCAGATAAATTTAGAGATTGCAGACTGAAGTGAGAGCAAATCCTTCAGTCTGAGTGGCACTGGTAACATCTGGAAAAGGTATAGGATACGAGGGAGTAGGTTCATTTTGACGCTATGTATCCTACCTATCCAGGATATTCGTATAGAGGACCATTTATGGAGGTAAGCTATCAACGTCCGAATTAGGTTGGGGTAATTTGCATTGTAGATGTCTTTTGTGTTCTTGGCTATGTGGACTCCTAGATATTTTATGTATTTCTGTTGCCAGTGGAAGTTAAAATTCAGTTGCAATAACTTCTCTACGTGTCTAGGGAGATTGATGTTGAGGGCTTCAGATTTAGCTTGATTTATTTTAAATCCCGAAATGCTCGAGAATCTGTCCAATAAATCCAATAGGTTTGGCAAGGAGGTGAGGGGCTTTGAGATAATTAGTAGGATATCATCTACGTACAGGGCCGCTTTATGTGTTTGAGAATATACGTTTAACCCTGAGATATCCGGGTTGCCTCTAATTTGCGCCGCCAGTGGTTCTATACATAGAGCGAACAGGAAAGGGGATAATGGGCATCCCTGTCTCGTGCCACTCTTAATTTGAAAGGGGAGAGATGAAAAGCCCTGGTGTATTACCCTGGCGGTAGGTCCTGAGTACAGCGAGAGAATCACTCTACTCACCTGATCCCCAAAGCCAAATGCCGCAAGCGTCTCCTTCAGGTAAGGCCAGTCTATCCTATCAAAAGCTTTTTCTGCATCCAGACTTAACAACATACAGGCATACCCCGGTTTAAGGACACTCACTTTAAGTACACTCGTGAGTAAGGACATATCGCCCAATAGGCAAACAGCAGCTCACGCATGCGCCTGGCAGCACGTCCTGCACAGCAATACCGGCTCCCTACCTGTACCGAAGCTGTGCGCAAGCGGGGAGACTATAGAGCCTGTTACAAATGTGTTATTTACATCAGTTATGCACGTATATGATGATTGCAGTACAGTACATCCATCGATAAGTGGGAAAAAGGGAGTGCTTCACTTTAAGTACATTTTCACTTTACATACATGCTCCGGTCCCATTGCGTACGTTAATGCGGGGTATGCCTGTACTTTGTGTGTTATTTTTAGTGGCCAATTCTACCAGATCAATAAATCGCCGGGTATTGTCCGCTGCCTGTCTGCCTTTAATGAATCCGACCTGATCTGGGTGTATAAGTCTGGGTAGGATTAGACATAATCTATTGGCCAATAGTTTAGCGTATATTTTAATATCAGTATTGATTAGGGATATGGGCCTATAACTTTTGAAGTCCAGCGGATCTTTACCTGGTTTATGGATTAATGATATAGACGCCTGTAACATCTCTCTGAGGATGGGGGCTCCTGCTAATATTGCATTGAACACGTGGAGCAACCTAGGGGCTAGTACTTTGGCAAATTTCTTATAGTATAGCCCCGAGAAGCCATCAGGCCCTGGGGCTTTTGAGGGTTTGAGTTCCTTAATGGCTTGTGACACCTCCTCTATAGAGAAATCAGCGCCCATGGCCTCTCTCTCTGCCTCTGTCAATCTCCCTAGTTTTGAGCTGGCTAAGAAATCTCTCAGCTTCTCGCTCGTTTTAGCGTTATGTGCCACTTTCTCTCCATTATATAGTGTTTCATAGAACGAACCAAATTCTTCTACTATTTTCTTAGGGTTGGCCGTGGGGGTGCCTGATTTTAAGCGTATAGCTTGGATATTAAACTTCACTTGTCTGTCTCTTAACGCTCGAGCCAGCATAGTATCCGGCCTGTTCGCTTTTTCGTAAAATTTCCTCTTAGACCAACTCAGCGCGTTATCTGCCCTGGAGGTCAACAACATGTTTAGTTCAATTTTGGTATCTTTCAATTCTTGTAGGGTTACTCTTATGGAGAGATGTAAGGGAATGTAATCTCGATTGAAGCTTCATAATTTTTGAGTCCCTTTCCCGTTTTCTCCTAGCTGTGGTGCTAATTAGTATGCCCCTCAGCGTCGCTTTGTGAGCCTCCCATAATACAAACTGGGAATCTACAGAGCCTGTGTTTGTGTGGAAGAATTGAACTATTTCTTCCTTTATTGTCTCATACATCTCAGGGATTTTTAGGATTGATTCGTTGAGCTTCCAGTTCGCTCCTGGTCTGCCTGTTCGGATGTGCTCGCACCTTAGCTCTATCGGTGCATGGTCAGACCATGAAATATCATTGATCCCAGCTCGGGAGACCAGAGGAACCAGTTGGCAAGAGACGAAAAAGTAATCAATTCTGCTGTAGGAGCCGTGTGGGTGGGAATAGAACGTATAGTCCCTATCAGTCGGGTGTAGTTCTCTCCATATGTCAGTCAGTTGGTTGTCTTTGAGGCCCTTGCGTAAAGAGGTCCCCACTTTTTTATGTACTGTGCCCGTATTCCCTGATCTGTCTAGGATTGGTTGCATGACCATGTTGATATCCCCTGCGAGTATTACGCCGCCCCTTGCGACGGTGCGTAGAGTCCAAAAAAAGTCTTCAAAGAAGACTGCGTCCTGCTCGCAGGGGGCATAGATTGTGGCTATTGTGATGCATTGCTCCCGTATCGTGCCCACTAGTATAAAAAAGCGTCCCTCTGTGTCTCTTTTAATAGTTTGGGCTACAAATGGGATTTTATTATGGAACAAGATGACCACTCCACGTTTTTTAACCGGTGCGGTGGAAAGGTAGAACTGGGCATAGTCTTTGTCTAGGAATTTAGGCGCGTTGGTCTTGCTAAAATGAGTCTCCTGTAACATTAGGACATCTGCGTGTTTTCGTTTATAGTCAGCGAAAGCTATTTTTCTCTTGGTTGGGCTATTAAAGCCCTTAACGTTATGTGATATAAGGGTTAACGCCATCACTTAATGTGTGAGAAGTGTAACAAGCTAACGTTTGATGACTCATGGATACAAAAAAGACACAGCGCACAACGCTCATAGTGCATTACAAGATATTATTGACATATATAATAAATGGGTGAGTAATGTGCGTACATCAAGTATGATAATAACGAGCAGTTTCGGGATATTTTACCCAACACCTCCGGAGACCAGAATGGGTGTCCTTGCAGGAGTGATGCTGCTGTCCTCGATATCACAGGGTCCTATTGAAGTCGGTTTCACACCTCTGCTGTTCCTTGCTCCCCTAAGCACAGGCAGGCTTGGAGCTGCTGGTTCCTGCAATGTTTCAGCAGGGCAGTCTTTAGCATCAGCTGTTGGCTTCCTATTGGACAATTACAACTAAGGACTTAGCCAATGAGATACGATCGCGGGATTTATACGTTTTACCAGAATCCACTCTTTATCAGTCCCTGATGAAGAAACGTTCCGTTTCGAAACGCGTAGGACAAGGTTTATTAGTGTTCTAGCTCTATATCAGCACCCTACTGCGCGACTTTGGTTGCCTGTGAGCGGCGCCGAAAACCCCCGTGGTGACGTCACGATCTTGAAGCGCTTCACGCGGAGGAGAGTGCTGACGCCCAGCTGATGCTAAAGACTGCCCTGCTGAAACATTGCAGGAACCAGCAGCTCCAAGCCTGCCTGTGCTTAGGGGAGCAAGGAACAGCAGAGGTGTGCAACCGACTTCAATAGGACCCTGTGATATCGAGGACAGCAGCATCACTCCTGCAAGGACACCCATTCTGGTCTCCGGAGGTGTTGGGTAAAATATCCCGAAACTGCTCGTTATTATCATACTTGATGTACGCACATTACTCACCCATTTATTATATATGTCAATAATATCTTGTAATGCACTATGAGCGTTGTGCGCTGTGTCTTTTTTGTATCCATTTGTTAGCTCCAGGGGGTATCTGAGCCCCCCCACTCCATCACAGCTGCAGACGCTCAATCCTAGGTTAAGTTATTTAATTATTCCCTTATTTTTCACCTATCACGTCACTATTTGGTTTTGCGCACTATCACTCTCTTTTGTTCAGTTTGATGACTCACCCTGTCCACTTTGTCCCTTGTTCAACTGGCGGACGTTTTTGGTGTTACCATCCGGCAAAGTTCTTGTGTTCCGTCTAGGTCGGCATCCTCCCCGGCCGGGTGGGGAAAGGATTGGGAGAGGTAGGGAGGGAGGAGACAGTACAAGGGAAAACACATAAGGGGTAAAGCAAAATTGGAAACATAAGTTAATCCGCTTTGTAATAATGAAAAAAAATAAAAGAAAAACCAGAGCTCCCCTCAGGGTCCCCCGAGTGGGAATCTGACGCCCAATGGGCAGGTCGGTATGCCTGACCTTCCAAAATGGCCGGCTTTCCCTTCCCAGGACCGACCCCCCTGGGACTTGTTTGAGGTCCTAATTCGTCAGGGACCTATATGAGGAACACATGTACGACATCGTGGGTGAATCCCACCGGCGCAAAACTGATAACTAACTTAACCTTAAACTGTAGCGTGATTTTTAACTTTATAACGACTTACAGCAGTACCTAAGTTATAGTGAGTGCATATCCATATATATACATGCATATACCCAGCAGTTGAATGAACACAATTATTTAATGATTTAATGAACATATTTAACCTATTTAACCCATGAACCTTATATAACATATGAACCATACATAACATATATAACCTATAACATATACAACAGATGGAACAGATATTCTATACCATCTAACATACATATAACATAACATACAGAGCCTCATTGAAACTTTATTGGGAAGGGCTCCGCGTCAGATGGTGACAAGTGAATTGAATCTTTCTTTACCCCCTCTTTCGTTATCCCCCCTTCTTTAACTCCCCCTCCCCCATTTCTTTATCTCACCCCCCTTCTTTATATCCTCCCCCCCTTTCTTTATATCCTCCACCCCCTCTTTCATCATCATCCTCCTCCCCCCTTTCATCATCATCCTCCCCCCCTTTCATCCTCATCCTTCCCCCCCTTTATCCTCATCCTCCCCCCCTTTCACCCTCATCCCCTTTCATCCTCATCCTCTCCCCCCCCCCTTTCATCCTCATCCTCCCGTCTACTTTTCTTAACTAATAAAAATGCACAAGTCTAACCCACGCCGACTGTTCTCTGTCTTTGATGCTCTACTCAAACCACCCTCAGCTGCCTCTCCTTCCTCCATCTCCGCTCAGGACTTTGCTGATTATTTTAAGGAAAAGGTAGAATCCATACGTCAGAACATCCCCTCTGTTTCTTCCTCCCATCCTACACCTCTTTCTAACTCTCCTCCTGCCTTCCTTGACTCTTTTTCCACTGTCTCAGAGGAGGATGTGTCGCTGTTGATCGCCTCTTCTCCCTCTACCACTTGCTCTCTTGACCCCATTCCCTCCCATCTCCTAAAACCTCTTGGTTCTACTATAATCCCTACACCCACACACATTTTTAAATCCTTCCTCTGCTCTGGAACCTTTCCATCCTCCTTCAAACATGATACAGTTATACCATTACTGAAAACAGCAAGCTTGACCCTACCTGTTTTTCTAACTATTGACCTGTCTCCCTCCTGCCTTTTGCCTCTAAACTCCTTGAACATCTTGTATTCTCTTGCTTGCTCCATTTTCTCAACACCTATTCTCTCCTAAACCCTCTACAATCTGGCTTCCACACTGCTCACTCCACGGAAACAGCCCTCACTAAAATAGCCGATGACCTCCATGTCATGCTGCCAAAGACAGAGGTCATTACACTCTGCTCATATTACTCGACCTCTGCAGCATTTGACACCGTGGACCACCCTCTTCTCCTCCACATTCTCCATACTCTTGGTATTCGGAACAAAGCTCTATCCTGGATCTCATCCTACCTCTCCCATTGTACTTTCAGTGTCTCTTCTGGTAACACCTCCTCCTCCTCTATTGATCTCTCTGTGGGGGTACCCCAGAGCTCTGTACTGGGACCTCTTCTCTTTTCTCTGAACACACTCTCTCTAGGTGACCTAATAACATATTTTGGGTTTAAATATGACCTCTATGCTGACGACACACACATGTACTTTTCAACACCCGACCTTACACCTGCTGTACAAACCAAAGTTGCTGAATGTCTCTCTGCTATATCATCCTGGATGGCCCTCTGCCGCCCTAAACTCAACATGGCAAAAACCGAACTCCTCATACTTCCTCCCAAACCTGGCCCTACTACCTCCTTCCACATTACTGTTGGAACTATGATCATTCACCCATTAGAGCAAGCACGCTGCCTAGGGGTCACACTGGACTACTCCCTCACATTCAAAACATATCTAAAACTTGTTGCTTTTTCCTCCGCAATATAACACAGATGTGCCCTTTCCTCTGTTGCTCGACTGCTAAAACTCTGACTCAGGCCCTCATTCTCTCCCGTCTTGATTACTGTAACCTCATGCTGTCTGGCCTTCCTGCCTCTCACCTGTCTCCACTACAATCTATCCTAAACGCTGCTGCCAGATCACTCTACTCTTTTCTAGATCTGTCTCAGAATCTCCCCTCATGAAATTGCTCTCCTGGCTTCCGATCAAATCCCACATCTCACACTCCATTCTCCTCCTCACTTTTAAAGCTTTACACTCTTCTGCCCCACCTTACATCTCAGCCCTAAGTTCTCGTTATGCACCATCCAGACTCGTGCATTCTTCTCAAGGATGTCTTCTTTCTATCCCCTTTGTATTTAAAGCCCTCTCCCGCCTTAAACCTTTTTCACTGACTGCCCCACACCTCTGGAATGCCCTTCCCCCTCAATACCCAACTAGCACCCTCTCTATCCACCTTTAAGACCCACCTTAAGACACTTGCTTAAAGAAGTGTATGAATAGCACTGTGGATATTACTGGACACATGTTACATAAAGCTTAGCCCCCTGCAGACGCACTTACCAGAATTCCCTCCTACTGTCTCTGTACGTTCTCCCTACCTACCAATTAGACTGTTAGCTCCTCGGAGCAGGGACTCCTCTTCCTTAATGTTACTTTCATGCATGTAGCACTTATTCCCATGACCTGTTATTTATATTATCTGTTATTTATTTGATTACCACATGTATTGCTACTGTGAAGCGCTATGTACATTAATGGTGCTATATAAATAAAGACATACAATACAATACTTGTTCCTGGTTACCTTTCTGTCACACCTCCCCCTCTAACCCAAGAGTTCATGGGAAAGACCCATCCTGGGATGACCCCCCCAAGATTAAGGCCAGCTTGGGCTCCAGAATCATCCTCTCCAGTATACCTGGAAGTCCAAGTCCTCTGGGGTTTTGGTAGCAGGCTCGGGATTGTGCTAGGACCCTATGGCACCCACGATCTACTGGTGGGCCTGGGTGAACCCCTGGTTTATCCAGGTACGCAGACTCTTGGGATCAGCCTGGGCAGCATGGGAGTTGATCCTGGTAGGGTTCAGGATTTATCTCCTACTGATTTGAGACAATCTCCCCGGGTATAGAGCAGGGTGTTACAGTTGTGATTGGGGTCGCTGGAAGGTCCTTTGGAACATACAGAAATAATTTCCCAAATCAGAACCGAGCAGCATATCAGT
The DNA here is from genome assembly GCF_040206685.1 of Ascaphus truei. Lineage (NCBI taxonomy): Eukaryota > Metazoa > Chordata > Amphibia > Anura > Ascaphidae > Ascaphus > Ascaphus truei. The sequence continues at coordinate 19,961 of NW_027454008.1, forward strand.
ATTGAGACGGGGCAGCACACCTACCTTGCAGATACCATTGCCAACAGCCCAGTCCAGGTACTACTGGGCAGTACCACACACAAATGTACCGGGGCACAGGATGAGAGATTTGACTGGGCCCCCACCCCCATGTAAGTAGCCTTACAAGAACCCTCATCCATTTCAGACATTGCAAGCCCCCTTTACTATTCCGCCCTTTCGTACCTCTTTGTGGGCCCCCTCCTCTCCCCATGTATTTCTCTTCCCCAGTCTGTCTCTCTTCACTCACTCTCCCCCCTCCACTATCATTAAATTAACCCCCTCTACCTCAATCCCCTGTACACACACAACACTGGTACAACCCCCTACCTCACAATAATACACCCCACACCCAAAATGCAATACTCTTCCACACTCAAAATACAATAACCCCCCACAAACCCAGCATACAATACTTTGCCACACCCAAAGTACAATACAACCCACCCCCAAAAAACATACCCCCACACACACACCACAATACCCCTCCTCACACACCCAAAATACAATACCACCCCTCCACACATCCAAAGGCAGTGCTGGCTGCAAGTTGAAAACTGACAGACTGGTTTAAATGTTGTGCTTCAGGAAGGCAGACAGCCTCATCTTGGGGTATCTTTGGCACAGCCTTGCTTAAGACTTGGTAGTACCTCTGTGATGGGCAAGGGTAACCAGGCTATATAATAAAGGCTAAGCCCTCTGGTTGCCTTGGGTCCCTGGCAGCTACCTATCCCTGTAAGCCAGGGGCCAGGTATCTTTGCATGAAAGTTAAATTGACCCCTGCTTTTTACTTTCCATGTTCCCTTTACCCCAGACTCATGACACTTTCTGTGTGTAAGTTTTAGGTAGGATATTTGGGTAAGAATGCAATTATTTTGTTTGTAGGAGTTTGGGGAGACCGGAGCTACCGGTAGTACCTTTATTCTACCCGTGAGCAGGCATGATTTGCCTGTACACGTGCAAAATTACATCTGGGCAGCCCCGTGTGCCCCAGACTCCAGGTTTTCGAGCCCTGATATCTCACTCCTATATCCCTTACAGCCATGAGTCTCCCCATGTATTAAAATATGTTTTATGTTTCATACATGTATTTTAAGGCTCGGTGCAGTCAGACAGGGCAGCTGCTTAAGGTGCCAGCAAGTCTGCATAATGTCTGTAGTTCAAAGAGGAGACAGGATGTTGAGAGGTGTGGTGGTGCTAAGTGGACGGGGCAGGGCTGAGTACTGAGTCTGGAGAACAGAGACAAACTGTGGGGAGGATCCTCTGGCCTGCCAGACTTAATGGAGCCTACTCAGTAGGTGGCAATGGGTTGACTGGGGCAAGTGGAAGTATGTTGGTGCGTTTCCCATTGGCCAATTCATATGTCCTGTCCCCCACATCCCGAACTGGCATGGCATGCACCCTCCTCTGATGTCAGCCAAGAGATGAGCCCCTGTTTCTATATTCTAGTGGAATAGGGTTTCCACGCTCTGATTGGTCGCTCCTCCTAACACCATGCTAAGTATAGCTTAGTGGAGTGTATGTAAGGAGATGACCAAGGCAGAGAACCAGACCATCCAGTGACTTGTGTCGATGAAGGTAAGGTGGGCTTTTCAAAGTTACTCTTTTCGAAAAAGCAGAGGAACCGGGGGTATATTCCAGTCAGGGTAAGCCCACTCCAAGCGGGCGCCCAGCACTTAGGAAAGTGTACATTACCCCCCAGACCTCCATTAAGTGTGCTTTTGTTGTCTGTCTATTGTGTATATCTTCTTGTTGTACGCAGGTTTTCCAAAATAAACTCCATTTTGTTTCTACTACTCAGTTTTGCCTAATGTATGATCAATGAACAAATATAAAAGGTGTTACAAGTACCTGGTCTCCCATGACAACCTCTCCACGCTAGCCTGAGCGAAGTCTCTAGAGCTGAGATTGGCTGCCCTTTTTACAGATTCCCAGCCTCCATAGGAAATCATGGAGAACAGGGCAGAACTGATCACAGCTCACATACCGTGAGTTGGGCCAATCACAGCACGATGGGCAATCTGGGCGGCGAGTATGATGAGGAGGCTGAGGTAAGGAGGGTGTAATTATAAATCAAAAATGAGAACCGCTCTTACCTGCCAATGTTCTCAATGCTGACCCGATATCTCTTTATACGCCTCTCTGTCTGGGCAGACTGGCACCCAGATAGGAGGTCGACCAATCCCCACTCTTTTTTGTCATTAACACATTACTCAAAAACAGCAAGCTTGACCCTACCTGTCTTTCTAACTATTGACCTGTCTCCCTCCTGCCTTTTGCCTCAAAACTCCTTGAACGTCTTGTATTCTCTCGATTGCTCCATTTTCTCAATACCTATTATCTCCTAGAGTCTCTACAATCTGGCTTCTGCACTGCTCACTCCACGGAAACAGCCCTCACTAAAATAACTGACGACCTCCATGCTGCCAAAGACAGAGGTCATTACACTCTGCTAATATTACTCGACCTCTCTGGAGCATTTGGCACAGTGGACCACCCTCTTCTCCTCCACATTCTCCATACTCTTGGTATTCGGAACAAAGCTCTATCCTGGATCTCATCATACCTCTCCCATCATACTTTCAGTGTCTCTTCTGCTAACACTTCCTCCTCTATTGATCTCTCTGTGGGGGTACCCCAGGGCTCTGTACTGGGACCTCTTCTCTTTTTTCTGTACACACTCTCTCTAGGTGAACTAATAACATATTTTGGGTTTAATTATCACCTCTGCCGACGACACACAAATATACTTTTCAACACCTGACCTTACACCTGCTGTACAAACCAAAGTTTCTGAATGTCTCTGCTATGTCATCCTGGATGAACCCTCCGACGCCTTAAACTCAACATGGCTAAAACAGAGCTCCTCATACTTCCTCCCAAACCTGGCCCTACTACCTCCTTCCACATTACTGTTGGAACTACAGTCATTCACCCAGTAGCCCAAGCACGCTGCCTAGGGGTCACACTCGACTCCTCTCTCACATTCGCCCCTCACATTCAAAACATTTCTAAAACGTGTCGCTTTTTCCTCCGCAATATAACAAAGATACGCCCTTTCCTCTGTTGCTCGACTGCTAAAACTCTGACTCAGGCCCTCATTCTCTCCCGTCTTGATTACTGTAACCTCCTGCTGTCCGGCCTTCCTGCCTCTCACCTGTCTCCCACACAATCTATCCTAAATGCTGCTGCCAGAATCACTCTACTCTTTCCTAGATCTGTCTCAGCATCTCCCCTCATGAAATCCCTCTCCTGGCTTCTGATCAAATCCCACATCTCACACTCCATTCTTCTCCTCACTTTTAAAGCTTTGCATTATTCTGCCCCTCCTTACATCTCATCCCTAATTTCTCATTATGCACCATCCAGACTCTTGCGTTCTTCTCAAGGATGTCTTCTTTCTACCCCCTTTGTATCTAAAGCCCTCTCCCGCCTTAAACCTTTCTCACTGGGAGGCGCATGCGCGACGGTACAGAGTATGGACGTGTAAGTTTCATGCTCCGTGCTCCGTGCCCCGCTCGAGAAATAAATGATAAAATAACCACAGAAACGAGTAAAAAACAGCATATACAACACAGTTATAAAGCACAGGATCCCAAGATGTCCAAAAGAGGGGTGCGAGTAACAAGAAAGAAGGGGCTGCCAGAATACTTCGGAAGAACGTGGCCGGGCAGAGCGGAGTCAGAAACGGCGCCGATTTTAAACGCGGGCTCAGAGTCAGAGCCAGACGGAGAAGGAGAAGAAATCAGCGATCAGGGCCTTGGGCCGGTCCGGCAGTGCGACTTCATGCGGCTTTCTAACGATCTACGGTCCATGTTACAGGCTGAGATGCGGGATCTTAAAAAGGAGGTATCAGGCCTGGGAGAAAGGACGGGGGTCCTCGAGACGAAAATGAACCAGTCCATCAAAGCCATTAAACGACAGGACAAAAGGTCTGGGGATTTACAGGCACAAATAAATGAGATCCGAGACAGGCAGGAGGACGCGGAGAACCGCGATAGGAGAAACAACCTGCAGATCAGAGGAGTGCCAGAATCAGTCCTGGACTGTGATGAATACATCACGCGATGGATGGAGTCAATACTGCCGGAGACGCAGCAAAGGCTGCTGGCTATGGATCGCTGCCATAGGGCACTAAGGGCCAAACCGCTGCAAAATGAGCAGCCAAGGGACATTGTGATCAGACTGCACCACTATAGAACGAAGGAGGCTGTGCTCCAGAAAACAAGACCACTACCAGCAGTGGAGTTTGAAGGGGCCCGGTTACTAATATTCCAGGATCTTTCCCCAGTAACGTTGGCTAGGGGGAGAAACCTGGGCCCCCTAACCAAAACTCTGAGAGACAATGGGGTGAGGTACCGGTGGACCTTCCCCTTTGGCCTTTCGGTAACGAGAGGTGGCAAGACCATGCTAATAAGAGAGCCAGAGGAAGGCCCTGCCATGATGCACAAGCTAGGGCTAGGGGAGGCCCCCGTGCACTCGAGCCCCCATGAACCAACCCTGGACCCAAACTGGTCACAGAGCCCCAAAGCTCCACGAGCGAGAAGAGACAATTAAAGGCCAAAGAAGTAATAAACAAAAAGCAAAGAAAGTTAAAAAGTTACTCTGTTTTAAAGTTTAAGAAATGTCCCCAGCAGCTACAGATGTTGTGCAATTTATTAGCCAGTTTTAAGGTGATAATCGCACGCCACCAAAGACTCAATCACCGAGACCTGCAAAAGAAATAAAGGTACCTGGAATCGCTGGCCTTCAAAGCAGAGAAAGCATGGTCTCCAAAGATGGCGGTGTAAATGGAGGCACCGCTGGATCCACGCTGAACCGCAGGAGCAGGAAGGTAAAGGAAGGCGGGAACCTGGAGAGAGCGCGAACACCTCCGTCCGGCCGAGCAACGAAATCCAAAATGGCGGCGGAGCGGAAGGACGTCATCACCCTGAGTCGGAAGATCGGGCGCCATCTTGGAGGTGGCAGCCACGGATGCGCACGGCGGGCCCGGATGACGACAGACGGAGGAAGGCAAGACTAATAAGGACTCTAGAGGTGGCCGAACATTGCCGGACCGGCTTTTCTACACTAGTATAGAGGAGGAAGTGGACGGGGAAGGGTAGCGGAGGGAAGGGGAAGTAGCGGGAGATAGAAGGGGTATGTTAATAGTAGAAAGAAGAGGGGAGAAGGCACTCCACAATAGAAGGATAAGAGGAAGAGGCTTAAGAAGGTTAAAGTAGGTTAGACAGCAAGGGGTATCAAGGAGAGGAGAGGGAGGTACGGCGATAAAGGGGAGGGGAAGGAAGTCAGAGCTAGGGAAGTGAAGAAGTGGGGCAGTAGCAGATGAGAGGAGGGGGAAGTTACGACAGGGAGGCAGCAGGTGTACAGAAGGGTCAAATAGGTAGATAGAAGGGCAGCGTAGGTGATGAGGGAAGAGGTAGGTAACACTAGAGAGGGTAAGATTGGAAGAGGTAGATGGGAACAAGGGAGCTGGAAGGCAGGGAACAAGGGAGCCGGAAGGAAAAGAAAGATAGAAGGGAAGTCAGGCAGGGAGTAGAAGACCGGCAGCAACACGGAGCACGGCAGCGACCATCTAAGCGATAGAGGGACCAGGTGAAAAAGAGAGGAAAGCACTAGTGAGGAAGGTGCAGGACTCAGGAGCAAGGGTGGCGGGTCAAGAATGCTAGGAGGGGATAATTAAGTTTCTATGTGGTTTCAGTTTCAAATTTAGGGGAGGGAGGCTCTTCGCTGGCCTAACAAAGTCCTTTGAGCCTGAGCAGCTGGAGAGGGCTACACACACTCCAGGATGTCGGAACTAGCCCCGCAGACCGGGCTGGAGCTCAAAGGCAGCAGTCTCGGAGCCGGAGGAGGAAAGAAGAGGCGCCGAGAAATGTCATTTTATGTTAATTGTGGTCTTGTGTTTATGTTCCCCCAGGTTCCCCCTTTTGTGTGTTCCCCATCTCTTGTTTCCTCAGGGGAGCGGGTCAGATGGAGTGAAGAAAGAAGAAGCGAAGAGGATCAGTGGCATGCGAGGCCAGTAAGAATACGACAGAGCAAAAGGCTGAAGCTCACAAATGAGTAAGGAAATAGTCTTAATCTCGCACAACGTTAAGGGTTTCAATAGTCCAGCTAAAAGAAGGGTTGCATTCAGGGACTATAAGCGGAAGGGAGCAGAAATACTGTTTATACAAGAAACGCATTTTTCAAGGAATAATAGGCCAAACTTTTTAGATAAAGATTTCCGGACGAGCTTCCTGTCCGTTGCACAAGTTAAAAAAAGAGGTGTAGCCATCTTAGAGGTGTAGCCATCTTAATCCATAACAAACTACCATTTATAGCTGACAGAACATACACGGACAGGGAGGGACGGTACATAATAGTGACCGGGACTATTCAAGCCCACCCCATCACTCTGGCGACAGTATATGCCCCATGTGAATCTTCCAACGACTTTTTCACAGTATTTTTTTCTAAGTTACACAAGGTAGCGACCGGCAATATCATACTGACAGGAGACTTGAACCGAGCACTCAACAGCGACTTGGACAGATGCTCTAGCACTAACAAAGCCCACAGACAGGACGTACTAACCATATCAAACGGGATGAGACAGTGTCAACTCTTGGATATATGGAGGGAACAACACCAGGGAATGAGGGAATATACGTTCTACTCCCACCCACACAACAGTTACAGCAGGATAGATTATTTCCTTGTGTCTAATAGATTGGTTCCTGGGGTCACTCGTTCAGAGATACATGATATTTCATGGTCTGACCATGCATCAATAGAGCTGCGATGCACCTTAATTCCACTAGACAGACCCAGAGCAAATTGGAAACTAAATGAGATCCTGTTAAAAATACCGGCTGTAGAATAGGAGGTAGGGGACAAAATTGAAGAATATTTTCTGGAGAATGAGGGGAGTGTGACCACACACTCCACGCTGTGGGAGGCCCATAAGGCAACCCGCAGGGGGATATTAATGAATTGGCCACCAGACGAAGAAGGGAAAGAGAAAAAAAGATAAGAGAGTTAGAAAAACAATTAGCAGACCTTGCAGCCAATCATAAAGCGAACAAGCAAGATCATATTCTGAAACAATTACTAGATTCCAAAACAAAGCTCAGTCTCCTGCTCTCCTCCCACGCAGAGAAGGAAATGACTTGGTCTAAGCGCAAATTTTATGAAAAAGCTAACAAGCCAGATACCCTACTTGCCAACAAGCTAAAAAATAAGCTTCCAAAGTCCCACATTCACGCAATACGAACCCAGAGTGGGGAACTGACATCCATTCCTGGGAAAATAGTAGAAGAATTTAAAACCTACTATGAAACACTATATATAATGGAGATAAAGCCACCCACACTCGCAAAACACAAGAGATGTTACAAACATTTCTGACAGAGGCAAAACTACCCACACTGAGCAGGGATGAGAGAGAGGCGCTACAAGCTGACTTCACGTTAGAAAGGCACCGGGGCCGGACGGCTTCTCGAACCTGTATTACAAAAAATATCTGAAATTATTGGCCCCTCACATGCTCCGATTATTTAATGAGATTCTAGCGGGGGCCTCCTTCCCAACTCAAATGCTGCAAGCCTCAATATCAGTGATCCACAAACCTGGAAAGGACCCGGCAGACTGTAAGAGCTACCGGCCTATATCTCTGATTAATTCCGACATTAAAATATACTCCAAACTCATAGCCAACAGAGTGGGTAGCGTCCTTCCCGGGTTGATTCATGCGGATCAAGTAGGGTTTATCGGGGGTAGGCAGGCGGCAGACAACACCAGGAGGATAATTGATTTTATTGATCTGGCCAAACAGAAAAACATTCACTCCATGGTGTTAAGTCTGTACGCAGAGAAAGCCTTCAATAGAATAGACTGGCCCTACCTAACAGCAACACTTGGGGAGTTAGGTTTTGAAGGACGCCTCCTAAAAGCCATTTTGGCACTATACGAGAGCCCAACGGCTCGGGTGAGACATCAGGGATTCCCCTCCGAGCAATTTAGTATTAAAAGTGGAACAAGACAGGGGTGCCCGCTGTCCCCGCTGTTGTTTGCCCTTTGTATTGAGCCCCTGGCAGCCCACATCAGACATAGTCCAGATATTGCAGGAATCTCGATCGGTGATCAAACACACAAAATAGCCTTGTATGCTGACGACGTCATTTTGACGCTGTCAAAACCTCTCACATCCCTGCCCAATGCATTTGAGGTATTAAGTTAATTCAACCAAATTTCGGGTTTTAAAATCAATCAGGCCAAATCGGAAGCCCTCAACATAAATGTACCCAAAGAGGTGGAAAAATTGATAGAAATAAACTTTAATTTCAAATGGCAACCCTCCGCAATCAAATATTTAGGGGTATATATTACACGGGACTACAAAACGATATACAAAGCCAATTTTCCCAGGTTAATTAAGACGCTGAGAGAGGATCTTCGAACCTGGATGAAAGGTAGTATCTCATGGATCGGGAGGATTCATAGCGTGAAAATGAGCCTCCTCCCAAGGATGTTATATCTTTTCCAGAGTCTACCTATACCTTTTGTAACAGCAGACATCCTCTCTCTGCAGTCCCAAATTATGAAATTCATTTGGAATAAGAGAAACCCAAGAATCGCAAAGGGGATCTTAAAGAGACCCACCGTTAGAGGAGGACTAGCGGTACCTTGCTTGATAGCTTACTATAAAGCGGCCCAACTAAATCAAATTACACAGTGGCACATGGACCCACAACTAAGGAGATGGGTTGAATTAGAGAAACACTGCTGTGCACCTATTGATATACATAATGTGATCTGGATACCCAAGAGGGGATTAAACAAGATGGGCACGCCACTTCAGACCATAGTCAATTCATTAAAGGTATGGGAGGTCACTAAATTCAGATGCAATCTAACCCCCAAGGACTCACTTATGACACCGATCATTGGCAACCCAGACTTCGCTCCAGGTCTGAATAGAAATAATTTGCTAGCTTGGGAACAGTCGGGTATTACACGGCTCAAAGATCTGGAGGGTAACAAATATATACACACCTTTGACCAAATTAAGGCCACAACAGCGATATCAAAAAAGGAATTTTTTAGATACCTTCAGATCAGAGACTTCTATAACAAAACCCCAATTAGACCTGTAAGAACAAATTTTGAGCAGCTGTGTTCTAGGGGTACGGACACAATGGACTAACATCTAGAATGTACATTGAAGTGATCTGTCCAGAGACCCCCAATGACCATCGATTCACGTACATTAGACAGTGGGAATCAGACTTAGGTGAGACGCTAGAGGACGAGGAATGGGACAAGATCATACAGGGAGCGGCGAAAAGTTCAATATGCACCACATTAAAGGAGAACGCATATAAAGTCCATATGCGCTGGTACTACACCCCGTTAAGGTTAGCTAAATTTGTTAGGGGCCACTCCCCTCTCTGCCCAAAGCAGTGTGGGGAGGTGGCGGACTTGCAACACATGTTGTTGTCCTGCAACAGAGTAGTCCCGATTTGGGAACAAATTAGAGATTGGCTACAGAGGATTCTCGGTTTGGAGATCCCCCTGGACCCGTGGTTCCTATTGGGCAGGCGGATCCAGGGTATATCAAATGCGTCGCATAAATTGATGGCGCATTTGGCAACCGCCACTAGATGCGAGATCGCAGCATTATGGAAGCAACAGAAAATACCAATCATTCCCACAATTAGAAATAGGATTTGGCATGTCTGCCGGATGGAACAATTAACGAGTCTAGTTAATGACACCGGCAAAAATTTTCTAAAAGTCTGGACGCCATGGCTGGCCCAGACAGATATTCCAGGGTTAAGTGCCACAGCAATCTTCCAATGATAGCAACAAATGCATTCTCCTTTGAGGGCAGCGAGACACGACATCACACAGCGACGGACAGGTAGGCGGACATCAGACGACGGTCCCGACCACACTTAGGGAAGAGATATGTCGGGCTCAAGCTAAACCCCCTCCGCGAAAAAGTTGGAATGAGACTCCACAGGAACCCAAGACGGATCCAAAAAGCCTCAGAGGTCGACACCTTACCTCGCACAACGACTCCTCATACCCACCCACCCTCCTCCTCCTCCTTCCCCCCCCGGCCCTATGTCATGTATGTCTGGTGTGTCGCGTCTATTGTGTTAGGTAATTCCCAATGTTCGTCGTGTTTAATATGGTGTTCTTTGTTCTACTAACAAAAGAAATGGTGTACTCTATAATGGGTTGTGATATACTGTATGCTTTAAAACACCAATAAAAAATTGAAGTTGAAAAAAAAAAAAAAAAAAAACCTTTTTCACTGACTGCCCCACACCTCTGGAATGCCCTTCCCATCAGTACCCGACTAGCACCCTCTCTATCCACCTTTAAGACCCACCTTAAGACACACTTGCTTAAAGAAGCATATGAATAGCACTGTGGATATTCTGAACACATGATACATAAAGATTGGCCCCCTGTAGCGCGAGGCACAGTCCAGGTGAGTATAAATTATGCAGTATTGTGTATGTTTGTCACCTTGATAAAGTGCTTAGTGCACGAAACGCGTAGGTGCGTTAGTGTTGTTCCGTTGTCCCCTTGCTGCACCACCCTGCAATAAAACCTGACCTGTTGTTCAATTGAAAGCTTACCTCATCATTTTTCCGGTTTCACTGGGAGCTGGAAATTGCGGCAGTGCTACACATCTATACTCTTCTTCTTGCTGCATACTTACCTGGATGAACAGCACGCCCTGGATATCGAGGAGTACTGCTAGCACCAAGGTAAAGGGCCATAGTGCCCCCACATATATGTATATGGTTACCGGTGCCTGTTATTACGTCCTATTGGTTACTAGGAGGGGCCGTTATGGGGTTTCTTTCTGTGATGGTCAAGTGGACCTCACTAGACTCCTAGCCCTTACCTGACAAATTACCACATCATTCATAGACTTTCTCATGTTATCCAGTATTATCTACATATGTCATGGAGGAATTCTGACCGATTTTGACGCATCACAAACACATTTTTGTTTTAAGTGTATTACCAGCCTAGCATTCCCAGGGAACAAAGAAACACACACAAAGAAACACACAATTACACAGGCACAAATACATTTCACAGAAAATACAAGTTTACACATAACATGCTGGCCACATGAGCCACAGGTAGATAGGTGTACAAGGTAATCCTGTATATCCATCAGACAGATATGGGGCCAGGGAGTGGGCTTACCTTTAATACTCTGGTTTCTGGGACCCTACCGTTATAGTGAGCACCACATTGAAGGCTTACCAAGGGTTTTCTTCCACACCCCATTGGGTTGGGATCGTCCAAACCTCTCTGGAAAAATTTGCAGCAGAAGACTTTCCAATCTCCTGCTTTAAAGTCCTGCTCTCCGCTTCTCCGGCAGAGCCACAGTTCCACAACACAAATCATGTTTGAATTTCCCGCTGGCAAGGATCTCAGCCTCGTTTTCAGGTGGCACAGCATCAGAGCTCAGCGCTTTGTTCACCACCATGTTAGGATCAGAATGAACTCTGGAGCGCTAATCGGGTGCCACTTATCTAGCTTTCCCGCTACCGTAGGAAAGCATGGAAGAGGGGATGGGACCAATCACCGCGTGGAGTTACTCTTGCAGAATACTTTAGAGTAAAACAAATAACTCTGGGGTTAAGATAATTTAATGCCTACAATATTTAGTGACAATAAGTGATGTTGTAACGCAAAAGAAAGTGCTTAGGCGCTACAAACCATAAAAATAGAAATACAACCAATATAGAAACTAAATAGAACATGTAACAGTACACAATGTATGCAGGGCAGCCAGGAACACTAGCAGAACACCACCAGAGAAAGCACAAAGAACATATACAGACCAGCGCCCAAAAAGTCCAATAAGTCCCAAATAGAGTCCAAACAAATGAAGGGGGGGAGAATCCAGTACTTCTCCAAGGCGCCGTGACCTCTGACCCTATGCATTTCGTGACTGACGTCACTTCCTCAGGGGAACATCCCCTGAGGTAGTGACGTCAGTCACAAAACACGTAGGGTCAGAGGTCACGGCGCCTTGGAGAAGTACTTGTTGTGAGAACGTGTCAGTCAAGTAAAGCAGAGAACAGCGTCATCGAGACATTGCGAGAGAGGCTGTTTTGCATGTGTGTAGGTGTGTGTGGATTTCCCTTCCTCGGCATCCATCTTGGAGAGTGCTCCGAAGTCAGAGGAAAATGGGACATATATCACACATTGGGGAGCCCGCAAGGACCCTTACTGCTGCCGGCGTCTACCTTACTTGGTCACACACACGTGTTATTCCAGTCCTGCTGTAAGTAGGGTTTTGGGTTTTAACCCCCCTGATGACCCGCTGCATCAGGCTCCGTTTGTTTTAATAAATAGTTATTTTATTTTCAGCTTGTTTGTTTAGTGTTATGTCTCTTGTTATGTGTTCTATGTTGTTTGTTTAATTTTAATATTACGTATTACACTTATATTATTTTTGTTTCTGTCCCTATGTCACTGACCACCGGATTGGAGATCTTTCAGTGATTGGACCATCTGGATTCTCTCCCCCTTCATTTGTTTGGACTCTATTTGGGACTTATTGGACTTTTTGGGCGCTGGTCTGTATATGTTCTTAATAAGTGATGTTGTGACAAATGTGAGAGAATTCTGAATAAGTGTTCTTTCGATATTATAATCCTAACCATCGAAGAGATCCAGAAACTGCCACAGTACTGATATCTAAAGAAAAAAAGCACAGAATTGGAGAGCAAGATACTACAGAAATTCACCACTCAAGAGATTGAAGCCTTAAAATGTAAAATCAGGCGTGACGGCTGAACTGCATGGACGTATGAGCCATTAGCTCCGTTCACAGCCGGCGGCAAATTTAATAAAAAATAGCATCACAGCGTAAACACCAACACCAGAACCTTACCCAAAGCTGCCTTATATAGCCAGAATGTCAAAAGGGACCCATTCAAAGTGAACCTCCACAGTCCTGACTGATTATTTTGCGAAAGGGGACTCAGCACACGCCAAAAGCCAAGAGGGAATGGCGCGAAGTGACTCAGACTCGGAGGAGGAAGACAGAGTGGAGAATCCCAGTGACAATCAGATTCTGAGAAGGAGGGACATGAGGGAATTCTGTCTCGATATCAAGAGATGTTTACAGACAGAACTGGCTGCATTGCGTGCTGATATATGCGGGATCGGAGAGATGACAGACTCCCTAGAGAAGAAAATGGACGCCACAGTGAAAGCGCTACACAGAACCGACAAGCAAGTGGCACAGGTACAAGAGTCGGTCAGGCATCTCATGGATAGGCAGGAAGATGCCGACAACCGAGACCGCCGGAATAATGTGTGAGTCAGGGGAGTGCCAGAAACCGAGACAGACCCAGAGGAGTTTATGGGAAGATGGCTCAAACACTTAATGCCCGATCGAGCAGAACAAGACCTGCATCTGGATCGTTGCCACAGAGCTTTGAGGTCACGGCCTCAGCAAGGGGACCCCCCACGAGACATTATCACTCGGTTCCATTTCTTCAGAATAAAGGAGGCGTTCGGACAAATGACCAGGAGTGAAGTGGAATTCGAGGGCTATAAAATACAAGTCTATCAGGACATCTCCCCCACCACCCTCTTAAAAAGGAAGCAGCTAGCCCCCGTCACCAAAGTGCTGCGGGAGGAAGGAACCCGGTACAGGAGGCAACACCTGTTTGGGCTACTGGTGGTCCAAAACGGAGCGGCCAACACACTGAGGCACCCTGAAGATGGAGCAAATTTCCTCACCAAATTGGGGCTCCAGGACAAAATACCGGAGGAGATGTCCGCAGGGGGATCAGCCCCAGAACCATCCTGGAAGGATAACAGGAGAGGAGACAAGAAAAAGCAATCCCGAAATCCAAAGTGAGGTTGTGCTCCAAGTTGCAGATCAGTGCCTTCACCTACCTGTTCCAGTTGATGTTTCGTCGTTGCGAGCCTATTTAAAGACTTGTTAAGGTCAGTTGACGCTCCCGTCCCTCAGCCCCGACAGCGCTCCTCTGAGAATGGCGGCCATCTTGGATCGGCTTTCGCTCCACACTGGAGAGGGGGCGGAGCAAGATGGCGACGTAGGAGGAAGTGCCACTTCTCGCGAGAGGCCGGATCGCTAAGAGACTTGCCACACACAAAATAGCGCCGGAACCGGATGGAGAGGATGACTATACGATTACCTTCCGGAAGTCTCCTAAAGGGTACTGGCCGGGACCAGAGGCAGCAGTAAAGCTCGGAAGTAACACCACAAGGCGAAGGCACAGTGGGCTATGCACGACACGGGATGAGGGGGAGTGGGGGAATGGGCAGCAGCAACATGAATATAGGACCTACTGTCTCTATTAGTAAATTAAAAAGCTGGAATGTAAAAGGAAAAGGGAAAGGAGTATGGGAGGAAGGGAACGCTAAGGGGGCTCTCAAAAAATAAAAAATATTTCATAAAAAAAAAAAAATGAGAATCCAATCACGCAGCAATATATCATAGCACCCCTAGCAAGAGAGAGTAGCAGTTGGCTAGACATATACATGAGACATAGTAGGCACACCAGGGCTCCCTGCTCATAGAACCCCCACATTACTATCTCCCATTTACTGGGGCTCACTTCCGAGCTACTCACGCTGAGGGTAGCAGAGAAGGAGGGAGTATATAATTCAGGACACAGGCCCCCCGAGCTTTACATTAGGGCGAAGTTACTAGAGTAGCAGGTAGGGTTTAAATAAGTTTGAGGTTAAAGTTGGTAGTTAATGTTTGAAGTTAAACAAACAGAGTTCAATAGAGTCTCAAGGAACAACTAAAGCGAGGAATAGAGAGTAACACTACATGCAAATTCAGAGGTAGTTGCAAATCTGAAGGGACCGTGACGGATGTGGATCAAGAAGAGTTTAAGATTGGATTATGAGATGAGAACTAGATTTAACCGAAAGTTAGGGGATAGGTTAGACATCACACAGGACCTATTCAGCCACTATCTAACAGCTACAGTAAATATTGTATATTAGGAAATATAGATGAAGAGGGATCCATCGAGGAGCATAGAGAGGGTAGCTTGCATGTAGCAGGTCATGATCATAAGAACAACAGTTGCTAAGATAATTCCAGACGCAGTCGCCGGCTGGAGCTGCAGTCTGGTCGGTTCCGTGGGCCTACAACCTCGACTCGGGGCTTTCACCCCGAAGTCTGAGAAAGTCATTGGAAGGAGTGGGATCGGAGCCACCAGGTCGGAGGGAGGTGTACTGGAAGAGGCTTCAAGGGATCCCCACATCCCAAAGGCATGGGAAGGACAATGGTCATGGGCCATTGATTTCTTTCCCATTTTGTGTATCTTTCCTTATGTGTCCTTTGTCCCTTGTGTGTCCTCCCCCTCCCCCCCTATCTTCTGCCTAGGTGGAGCAACGTTGTGGCCCGAGGCACTGCAGGACATCACAGGACGGCAGGGGCTCCCGGGGGGTCGACGCGTCACCTAGCATGGGATCTCGACGGACGAGAGGTGAGAAAAGACACACACCATGACGCTGACGGTTATATCACAACGCTAAAGGGTTAAACTGCCCCCGTAAGAGAAAGGTGGCCCTCACGGATTACAGGAGAAAGGGAGCGGATGTGGTCTTAATACAAGAGACTCATTTTAGCTCCACCAGTTTTCCAAAATACTTCGACAAAAATTTCACGCAGGTATTTCTATCCTCTGCAAAGGAGAAGAAACAGAGAGTTGCAATACTCATACATAATAGAGTAGATATGGTTGTAGACACAATCAAAAAAGACAGAGAAGGGTGGTTCCTCCTGTTGACAGGATCTATACATCAGCAACCCATCACACTAGTGACGATATATGCTCCAAACGGTCATGATACTGATTTTTACGCAGCAGCTTTTAAAGCAATCCTGAAGCACGCCAAGGGCACCCTAATAGTAGGCGGAGACTTTAATGCAGTGCTGAACACAGACCTAGATAGATCAGGGCCCCCCAGGACTGGATCGCAGACAAGCCCAAAAGCTCTAGAAAAGGGTCTACGAGATTTAGAATTGGTAGACATATGGAGGGAATCTCACCCCCTGGACAAAAACTATACATTTTATTCACATCCACATAACTCCTTCAGCAGAATCGATTACTTCTTTGTCATTAGTAGACTGGTCCTGCAGATCTCCCATACTGGGATCCACAATATTTCATGGTCAGATCATGCACCCATTGAGCTAAGGTGCGCACAAATAGGGCTGGACAGGCCGGGAGCAAATTGGAAACTGAATGAATCCCTAATTAAAATACCGGAATTACAAGAGAAGATAGGAAGGGAAATTACACATTTCTTTAGAGAAAATACAGGAAGCATCAGATCTCATATCACCCTTTGGGAGGCACATAAAGCAACACTAAGAGGGGTCCTCACCAGTATAGCGGTCAAAAGAAAGAGAGAGAGAGAAACACTGAAAAACCTGTGGGATCAGCATAAGCGGGATCCTGATTCACTTCTGATCCCTTCTTGATTAGGAGCGGAATGAGGCAAGGCTGCCCGCTCTCCCCACTTCTCTTTTATTATGCATGGAACCCTTAGCTGCTCAGATATGAGACAGCAAAGACATCTCAGGTATTGCCACCGGAAGCCAGTCGCATAAGGTGGCACTGTATGCAGATGATGTTTTCCTGACAATAACTAGGCCCCTTACCTCTCTACCAAACTTATTCAAATTACTGGGGAAATTTAACAGGATCTCCGGATTCAAAATTAATCAATCTAAATCTGAGGCCATGAATATAAACTTACCAAAACCGTTGGAGAAGCTGATCACCCTCAACTTCAACTTTAAATGGCAGCAAACGCAAATTAAGTATTTCGGAATAAACGTAACTAAGACAACCAAACTGCTGTATCAGGCCAATTATCCCAAATTGATACACGCCCTGAAAGGGGACGTGAGGCGATGGGCCACCTACTGTATAACATTTCTTGGATAGGGAAGATCCACTGCATTAAGATGAATCTGCTACCTCGCCTCCTATATCTCTACCAAACAATACCGGTGCCACTTCGATTGAGGGACACCCTCGTGCTGCAATCAGAGATAGATAAATGTATCAGGGGAGGGAAGAGAGTGAGGGTGGGCAAGCAGATAATGCGGAAACAATCAGGGGCAGGAGGGCTAGCGGTACCTTGCTTGTTTTCCTATTACAAGGCGGCACAATTATGCCAAATTGTGCAATGGCACACCGACCCGGACTCAAAAAGATGGGTCGAGATAGAAAGGGAGATTTGCTCCCCAATTGAACTGAAAAGTCTAATTTGGCTCCCCAAAAAGGTGCGATCAAACACCAAAATGCCGCTTTCCTCAATGACCAACTCACTCTCGGTGTGAGAGAGCATGAGGATCAAATGCAACTTGGCCCACAAAACATCGGGTATGACCCCCTTATGGGATAATCCTCTATTTGCTCCGGGACTGATCAGTACCGATTTCACAATCTGGAAAGCTAAACACCTTAATAGATTAGTAGGCCTGGAGGGTAGAAGAGGCTTACAAACATTCAATATCCTTAAAACCAATAAAAACATCCCAAATGCTGAATTCTTTAGATAACTCCAGGTCAGAGCATTCTACCAGGCTCAACAACCTATAAACCAATTAACAAACTTTGAAAAGCTCTGTCGACAAGGGACGACTACCAAGGGACTCATATCGCAGTTGTACAAAGAAGTAACGGGTTCGGGCGCTGCAGTGACAGAAAAACTAGGTGATATGACCAAATGGGAGATGGACTTAGGGGAAGTCTTGGAACTGGAGGAGTGGACGAAAATTTCAGCGGCAGTTTCCAAAAGCTCCATGTGCACGACCCTAAGGAAGAAAGCATATAAAGTTATGTTGAGATGGTACTAGACCCCCACAAAATTGGCTACATTTCTGCCTAGTTACTCCCCATTGTGCCGGTAGACAATGTGGACAGCAAGCAGACTTGTTACACATGCTGTGGTCTTGCCCCAAAATAGCTGTGATCTGGGACTCAATCAAAGATTGGCTGAACTGAATCCTAGACGTAGAGGTCCCTTTAGACCTGGGGCTGTTCCTCCTTAATAGACCGTTAAAAGGCGTACCCAAACATGCTCATAAATTGATAACACATTTCGCAACGGCAGTACGGGGGGAGATCACAGCACGTTGGAAACAAAATGAGATTCCATTGATAGCTAAAATTCGGAACAGAATTTGGACAGTCTGTCAGATGGAGAAGCTGACCACAGGCGAAAACTACCTAAAAGTCTGGATGCCGTGGCTGGCCCAGACGGATATACTGGGGGTGGAAAGGTCCATGATTTGGCAGTGATAGAGAGAAATGCGTTCTCCCCTGGGGTGGTAGCGCAAAAATAGATGGACATGATGATTCAGAGTTATCATGACTGATCTGAAAGGAGTCCCGCGAGGGAGGTGCAGACCGGGGAGACTCCAATCCCCCCAGTAAGCGATGAGACGGAAGTAATAGAGCTCACAGTGGAACCACGGCAGAAGATACCACCCCCCCAACCCCCTCCAGACATCTCTACCCCCCTTCTATTAGATTAGCGTTGTATGTCTGTTTGTTTGTCTCCCCAGTACGTCTTGTGATGATATGTGGTTAGTTAGAATGCATGGACACTGGATAATGTTCTGACATTGATGTGGATATTAATGTATTAACAAATCTACGTAAGTACCAGCACTCACTGTCTAATAGCTAAATGATGAAAACAGTTGTAATGCAGAATAAACATTTAATAATAAAATGAACCAGAAATAAATCAAATGTGTTTGCAGAAACCAGTATCACAAATGGGTATGTCACAAAGTGAGGGGTGGGGTGGGGAAAGAAGGAAAAGGGGGAAAAAAATGAAACACAAGGAATATACACAAAAAAAAAAAAAAAAAAAAACGGAGAACGGAAAGTATGCTAGGGGGGCGACGTTTCGAGGGACTACCTCTTCATTTGGCCCATTCCCCCTGGTCCAAAAGGACCGAGAGGTACTTCCCTACGCCTCCCTTCCCCTATACCTGGTCAAATCAGACACCACTGAAAATAGCTAGTAAACATATAGTGTAAGCTAAATACAGCTAAACAGCTAATAGCAGGGCAGCAAGAATCCACCATTTTTTTTTTTTTTTTTTTTTTTTGTGTATATTCCTTGTGTTTCATTTTTTTTCCCCTTTTCCTTCTTTCACCCCCCCCCACCCCTCACTTTGTGACATACCCATTTGTGATACTGGTTTCTGCAAACACATTTGATTTATTTCTGGTTCATTTTATTATTAAATGTTTATTCTGCATTACAACTGTTTTCATCATTTAGCTATTAGACAGTGAGTGCTGGTACTTACGTAGATTTGTTAGTACTATACAGGGGAATAAGGGTCCCGTTTTGTTCCGTGCACCCTGCAATTGCATATATTTAACACCATCAGAGTGCTGTCTATCGTCCCCTTTTACCCTTGGATATTAATGTATGCACTGCCTGATGTACATGTGAATTACCAATAAAATTCAAGTTGAAAAAAAAAAAATGTAAAATCAATGAATGTATTGATAAATTCCAGGTTAAGCCCATCTGGTTACCCCTGAAACTGTTGGTCCCTGGCAGCTACATAGCACCATAAGCCATTTCCATGGGTTATAACATGTAAAATTTAAAGTGTCCCCTGCTTTTCCACTTTTCATGTTCACTTTATCCCAGACTCATGACACTTTCTGTGTGCAACTCTTATGTGGGAATTTTTGGTAGAAATGCAGTGGTTTTGTTTGCAGGAGTTTGGGGGACAAATATACCTGTAGTCAACTAATTCTCCCCGGTGTGCAGGCATGATTTGCCGGTATGCGGGTTGAATTACACCGTGGCTGCCCTGTATCCCCCAGACTCCAGGTTTTCAAGCTCAGATATCCCAACTCTATTTCCCTCATATATATGGGTTTTCCCAAAGTATATCATGTATTTAAATATGGTTTATCATGGTTGTGCATTTTCTGTAAATGTCTATTCAGTCAGTACAGGCTCCATACAAGTTCCGGGAAGTCTGGATAGATATCGGAGTTCAAAGAGGAGACAGGATGTGGAGAGGTGTTGGGGTGTGAAGTGGCTAGAGCATGGTGAAGTACTGTATCCGGAGAACAGAGACCCCCTGTGGGGAGGGCACTCTGATCTGCCAGAGTCAGTTGAGCCGCAGTAGGTGGCAATGGGTTGACTGGGGGAATCCAGAGAATATCAGTGCATTTCCCATTGGTCAAATCATATGCCCCACCCATTGGGCAAGCTCAGCCGGCTTAACTTGCCCCCTCCTCTGACGTCAGCCAAAGAATGAGCCCCTATTCCTAATAGGTAGTGGGAATAAATTCCCACACTCTGATTGGTTGTTCCTCCATGCTGAACATAGAACAGTGGAGGGTATGTAAGGAGGTAGCCGACTGAGAGAGCCATACCATCAAGTGGCTTGTGTCGATGAAGCTAGGTCACGCTTTTCAAAGTTGCTCTGTTTAAAATTGCTGAGCAACTGGCTTTGTTTTGAAGCTAGGACAGTCTGCCCTGCAGGGACTAAGTCAGACGTGAAGTCAAAGTTCTGAGAATTGAACATAGCGGTCACGGCTAGGATCTTTAGCCAAAAAGAGGACCAGGAAGCCCGGGTGTATATCTTGGTCAGGGTAAGCCTTCCGAAGCAGGCACCTGTTTGAGCCTAGATTTCACTACCCAGACCCCCAGTAAGTGTGTATGTTGTCTGTATTTTGTGTATTCATTGTGTGCATGCGGGTTTACCCGAATAAACTTCATTTTGTTTTATTACCTTGTTTTGCCTAGTGATTGATCCCGGTATAAATATGTGACAAATCCTGGTCTCCCGTGACAAGATGTAAGAAAATAACGTTCCAAAGGGATCTTTAGGGCTACCAGTCGAGCAGAGTGTATCGTTGGACATACAGGTATCAATGCTTTGAAGCACAATGTGGTTCATGGCCCTTCCCGAGAATATTCCACACTAGAAGTGATTATCAACAATCCTCAGACTCTAATTACTCTGATTTTTTAGAACGAGGATACTCACAACATCCCTCACCGATCATGACCAGTCTCACGGGAGACCAGCTGTATTATCACACTACCACTGGGATCACTATCACCAGACAGGGCACAATAGTTGAATAAACAAAAAATTATTCTGGCAAGCCAGCAAACACACAAATCACACAATCACAGTATGACACTCACCAAGTGGGGCAATAATCTAGCCTCAGGCAGGTGCAGGAGCCTGCTTCGGAAGGCTTGGCATTAACGGCTTCTTGGCATTAACGGCTTCTTCCCCAGCTTCTCTGTGCTCTTCTGCAAGCAACACTTTTAAAATAGCCCACCAGCCGTGACATCACTGTCTCCGATGCACTCTGCAAACTTGTATGGTACTGTGATCGGCTGTGCTCCTTACATATGCCTAAGTCTCCTATCTTTTTTGCTGGAGCAGAGACCGCCGGCCAATCAGAGCACAGATTGTGACGGTGCAGCCAATCATAGGATGAGTTCTTGTCCGGTTGCATCAATTAGGGCAGGAGTCTGGCTTATTGACTCTGGACTGCTTCTCGGGGTGTGAGCTGCTGGCGGGTGGGAAATTAGATCTGGCCAATGGAAATCATGCCTACGGGGCTGAGACCCAGTAAAGGATCCCCTGGCCAGCCCAATTTCTCAGTGTCTCGGGGAACAAAGGCTCTGAACTGTCGATTACCAGTTCCTGGACCTGAATTACAGCCCTTACCCACTCACCATTGTCCAGGTACTCAGCTGCTCCCAAGCTCTGTCACGGACAGACATTGCTCTGTATGCAGCCCAGCTAAGTGAATTACTGTGTCTGCATACAGATAAATGCTAGCAACACAAAGGACAATGCTGGATTACTAACTGTGTGGGGAAAACATAAACACAGGGAATGACAGTGATTTTTTACAATCCCGGCTCCCCAAGACACATAGTTTTCCCCCCTTCTAGATATCACACAGTGATTATCTCTTTTCTGGAAGAGATTTACACAAAACACATTGCACAAAGGCCAAAATGACCCTGACAGAAGTGGCAATTAAACATGGATTTGGGGTAGCCTGCCTGGCTTAACTTTTATTATGTTAGACTGGCTACCCCTACAGTCACAACCGGTCCAACGTGGAAAGAAATTATATCGGATAAGGACACAAATGCAGGTCAGCTAAGAGTCGGATTGTCACAAGATCACAAAGCCTCAGGTTTTACCAATGGTGAATATTTCTGATTTATATTCTCACGGACATAGAGACTAATAAGATGCAAAAATAACTGATTTGTGCCCACAAATCGGGTTATTTTTTTTTAACTTGATTTGGATTTGATGAAGTTATTTCGGAACTTGCTTTGGAAAGCATTATTTGTGCCTACCGGAGTACGCTCTTCTTCGGACATGGTAGGTACACAGGTTAACATACTTACCAACAGTATGACTACAAGCATTGATAATTATGTTATTAGTCAATGAACATCTACCAGGGGTGCTCGGCAACGGCTTCCCCAGCTGACAGGATATCTCCCCCTGGGCTGGCACCGCTCTGGCTGGGGAGGCAGCAAATGTGCATGGCCCGATCTCCGCCCCTGCATGCTGTTGCCTTTGTACTCTGCCCCTCTCCTCCCCCTCCAGACCCTGCAGTTACTATTTTATTTTGAAATGCTGGCTGAACAAAGGGTTTCTCAGCCCTGCATGCCCAGAGATGTTAAATGCATTTATTTATTCCCTGGGCATGCAAGCTGGAAAAATACAATTACCCAGTCTCCACGACCATGAACCCTGGTTAGGCTGGTTCCACAGGGAGTTTGTAGACAATAGAGGATGGGGATGGGCAGGCCTCCAATCTCACAGGCGTCGGTCCGAAGAGCAAAGTCATTGTCTGCCCAGACAGAGGCCAGAGGGAACACAGAAGAATTCTGCTGCCGGTGCTCAAGGGCCAAAGCGTAGAATGTCTTATTCTTAGAACATAATGGCACACATCTGCAGCATATAACTATCACTCTAAACAAGCGTATTAAGCGGACCCAGTGGAGCAGGCTGGGGCAAGGGGTAAGGTGAGGTGACGCTAAGAGGCGCCAACCATCCAGAGAACAGCCAGGCTGACGCTAAGTCACCCACCGTCTCCTCTGCCAATGATAATATCTGCTGTCACGCTGCTTGATCCGGTGTAGCCAAAAAGATAAAGTTGAAGAACCGTTGAGTGAATGCCTGCAGTGATGTGTGTCCTGGAATCCACATGCAACCAGCAAAGGTACCGGAACAGCCAAACAAAGAAGCGGTGCACTGAGGTAAGAAGAGAACCACACGCAGTTTTAACAAAAAAAGACTAATTTATTGAAAAAAAGGGAACAAACATCATGAAGCTAGGAACCTCTTACGCGTTTCATCCCGTAAGGGACTTTGTCAAAGAGTGAGTGGTGAACTATCTCATACACCTCTATATACCACCAGCTTGACTGTGATAGGTCAATAATAAATTGATTTAGAACGGCAACTCCTATATGCAGCTGCAGGTTAATTAATGAGACTGCCGTTCCATCTATACAAGCATAGTGGTGTGTAGAAGGGGAGAGAAGGATAACAACATACAAGTGTATACATAGTACATATATAACAACAAATAAACAACTTATTGCAAAACTACTGTAAAATAGTATAAACAGTAGTAGCAAAAGATCATTTAAAACCAACATTCAAGCAACATAGATGAAAACAAGGAATGGATTAGAATATAAAGAAATGATATAATAAAGAAAGATAAAAGACAGGTACAAAATATATATTATATTACAATAAGCAATATTGAAAAGTATATTATAATCACTCAACATAATAAAACAATTATAATAATCATAAATAATAACCTGTCTTATATCAATATAAATGAAAGAAATAAAAATAAGAAATTGTCAAAAATGAAAACCATAATAAAGAAGATAAATATAAAAATAAATATATTAATAATAGAAATATAGCATATCATAAATATACTGATAATAAAGTATACATAATATCCCATATGGTGAGCAACAACATATATCTAAATGACATTATAACAATACCAGAGAAGCAAAAAGCAGAAGCAAGCAAAAACTTAAACATATTTCTTTAGTTAGATTAGGAAATGTTTAAGCTCCCAATCGGTATTAATACCGTAGGGATGCAATGTATTCATGATATAGATCCAGTGCCCAGACACAGGCACCTATCTCACCAAGAGATAGTGAGCTGGCACTGAGAACAGGAGGGAGGTAGGCGCTGTTGTCATTGTCTGGTTCATAATTCCCACCTTCCTTGCCTCAGCCTCCCTGTCACAAGCTCAGACCGGATTGGCCAACACAGATGAGCCCTCATTCTGTGATTGGCTCCCCATTCAGCATCAATGCTGGGATTGGTCGTTGCCCCGTTCTCCATGATTTTCCATTGAGAACTGCAACCTAGAAAAGCAGCGAACAATTTGAGTTCCACAAACCTCTCCTGGGTTGGCGTGAAGATAGACTAAGCGGGGGGCTCTGAGGATGTGCCAGAGACACCTGAAGTCGAGGCTGCTTGTACGCCAAGCTGGAGATTTGAAGTTACCTTTCCACAACTTGCATCCAGCGGTGCTTGGAAACTCATGACCTACGGCAAAAGTGGAATCTGCTCCGTTAAAGTCATGTTGGTGGCGTCGGCCGAAATTAATACCCGTTTATTTGTTTTCTCTGTGTCCTCTCTGGTGCTTGATCCCACAAAAGAGTCCCGGTCTCTTGACAGAACACATTAGAAATAAAGCATTCCATTTACATGGGATGCAAGGTGCAACCAGGCATGCAAAAAACACCCTGTATCTCAGGGGCCTTGGAGCCAGATGAACCCAAGTGACAGGGCGTAACCTTTATTAACCGGTCCCTGGGCCTCATTCCATCACAAGCATAGCTAAGGTCTCTGTACATGCAGGGCTGAGAAACCCTTTGTGCAGCTCGCATGTCGAGAGAACTGGCA
The DNA here is from genome assembly GCF_040206685.1 of Ascaphus truei. Lineage (NCBI taxonomy): Eukaryota > Metazoa > Chordata > Amphibia > Anura > Ascaphidae > Ascaphus > Ascaphus truei. Next base: position 45,006 of record NW_027454008.1, read on the forward strand.
AATTCTGCGACTGGAGGTGAAGAGCGGTGCAGGAATACAAGGGGGAGTGACCGTGGGAGAAGATCAGACCAGGGGGCAATCAACCCAAAAAGCAGAACATTGTGTCATCCATCCAAATATCCGGATGCCGAGCCCAGCATGGGACATCTTGTCAGCCATGGAAGCCATTGTTGGGCCCCGTTGGTGGATGCTGCTCCCATTGGCCGATTTATATTTCTATCCGCTGCCCTTTAATTTGCAATCACCCACTTCAAGCCCTGATTGGCCATTTCAGACAAGACCATGTGTCCTGAATGGCTCCTGTGCATCATTAATGCTGTGATTGGCCACAGCCCTGTTTGCATGATTTGCTAGGGAAGCGTGAAATCTATGAAATGGGAACCCAATCAGTTTCAGATCTTATTCTGATCCTAACGTGGTGATAGATTAAGATGTGCCCCCTGAGACTGTGCAACAGACACTCGAAAATTAGATTGTAAGCTCCTTGGAGCAGGGACTCCTCTTCCTAAATGTTACATTTGTCTGAAGCACTTATTCCCTTCACCTGTTATTTATATATTATGTGTTATTTATATGATTACCACGTGTATTACTAATGGGAATTGCTATGTACATTAATGGTGCTATACAAATAAAGACATAGGGGGTCATGCACTAAGCTTCGTTAAGTCGTTTTTAGAGCGCAAAGTGCTCTTAGAACGTGATGTTACGCTGAACACGATGCACTAAGCCACGCAAACAGGCACTTTGCGCTCTAAAACTGACTTTTCTCAGGAATATTTCAAAGTCCAACTTTGCTCGTTCGTTACCCTGTTAGCGTTAAATTCTGCCCTTAAGCGGGATGCACAAAGCTACGTAACTTTAGCATACGCGAAAGTTGCGTTCAACAGAACACGTCAGCTCAAGGTAGACGCAAAAAAAGCTGGACTTTGAAAAATTTCTTGCTCTACATTTTTGCATGCGCAACTCCCATACAACAGGCCGGCGGGTGTACCCGGCTGACCCCACGGGGGTCCCCGAGAGAGGTCGGGGGTCGCGCAGGTGTCCCCGGCTGACCCCGCGGGAGTCCCGTGGTACCCGCGGGCCTGCGGTACCAATGTTGTGCCTACAAAAATACTAAACATTATTTCTAACTAAATACACCCCCCTAACACATACAGTACAATAATGTGCAAAATAACTATTATTCAGATATGGATAATAGATTATTTGCCCATTATTAAATACTGCATTAGCATACATAAATAAAGTAAATAAATACAGTTATACTTACCACAACAACAGGTCTGTCTGTCCTCCGTTGAAAGAAAGCATACAGAATATACATAATAAAGACATTCTAATGGCCCCTAACCCCTTAATCACCTTAGCGTTTACTAACCGCTATAGTCATTAAGGAGTTAACCCAGCCTGCCCCGATACAAACCCGGGAGGCCTAAGCACCCACCCTGAACTGACTATACCCACCCTGTACCCATTGAGTAGTATAGTGGTACATCATACCCATATAATAATAATATGGGCATGATAAGCCTCTATAGCACTCAACGGGCACCCTAATTACAATACATTAATGCACCAGATACACAATAATAAAACCTAACTCCAAAAAACCATACTTCACTAAATAAAAACAGTAGCCAGCTAATCCAATGAATACAATCAATAACAACATCAACAATGAATTAATTAAACCATTAACCAATCAAAACAATTAATTCCTAAACCAACTCAAAATGAATAGTAACACTAACCAATTAAGCCAATTAATTACTACAACATTAATGAATGTAAACATTAAAAGACAAAGAAATACATTCAAACAATATCTGAAATAACCATTAAATGCATTAGCTAACATAATACAACATTAACTACAAACGAACATGTTAACTACAAACGCCAATCTGATTGGCTGGCATCATTCCCTTTAAGTGACGTCATGTAAAAAAAAAAAAAAAAAATTATAGTCGGAACATGGTTTTAACAGCCAATCAGGTGACTGTTAACCATTTTGAGGCTAAATGTGACATCACAAGCCGTATTTAAGACCGTGTCGCCTCATTTGAGCCGAAGAAGACGACGAGACAACAACGGTTGGGATTCACCATGGGGTTTTTTGGACTGACAGATGAAGATAGAAGATGGTGATTAAAGAAAGAAAAAAGAAGATTTGGGTACCTGATCCGAATCTTCATGGCGATGGCATCGGATGCTGTTTGAGGCCTTCAAGGTACGTGAGCTTCCTATTACCCCGGGAGTCGGAGGGGCACCGCTTCTAATGGTAAGTACTATATTGAATGTTTGTAAATGTCTATTATTACAGGTTTCTTCTTTGGATGTGTTTTTTTTATTTTTGGGGGAGGCACATTGACTGATAATATATTAATCTGTACCACTTTAAGGTTCAGATGCATACATTACTATGACAATATTTGGGGGGCATTTGTGGCTTGGTATTGCTGTTGGTTGTTTTAATTTCAATTTCTTATGTGGATGTGATTGTTTGTTTGTTTCCTGCTTAATGCTAATAAAATGTTTGCGATTGGTGTTCGTTTGTAGTTAATGTTGTGTTATATTAGCTAACGCATTGTATGGTTATTTCAGATATTGTTTGAATTTATTTCTTTGTCTTTTAATGTTTACATTCATTAATGTTGTATTAATTCATTGGTTTGATTGGTTAGTATTACTATTCATTTTGATTTGGTTTAGGAATTAATTGGTTTTATTGGTTAATGGTTTAATTAATTCATTGTTCGTGTTGTTTATTGCTTGTATTCATTGGCATAGCGGGCTACTGTTTTTATTTACTTTATTTAGGTATACTAATGCAGTGTTTAATAATGGGCAAATAATCTATTATCCATATCTGGATAATAGTTATTTTGCACATAACTGTACTGTATGGGTTTGGGCGGAGAGTCGTGTATTGATGTTTGTTAAATCTTTTTTTTAATATACATGTGTTTCATAGTGTAGATGTGCAGGTGGTCTCCGGAGCTGACCCGCATTGGTTTTATGTCCGGTGACCCCCTGCTTCCCGAGATACAGGCACCTTTATGGGGTGCCGGTATCCCCTGCAGTTTCAAGCTTCCACGTCACGTGACCGGGACATTTAAATGCTGCAGGGGATACCAGCACCCCATAACGGGGCCTGTATCTCCTGAAGTAGGGGGTCCTCGGACCTGAAACCAATGCGGTTCAGCTCCGGAGACCCCCTGCTCATGTACACTATTATTAAAATGATTTTAATTAGTGTACAATCACCTGTAACAGCCTTGCATGGAGATGGCAAATCACCATGCAAATGTTACATGCAGCTTTTTTTTCTATCAGCTAGCGTATGGGAAGTTTAAGAATGCTAGCAGGGGGGAAAAAAGCAACACGTACGCTGTGGGTGTTTTGAGCACATACGTTAAAAAATGGGCTCAAGGCCTTAGTGAATCGCGTCCCCGGCCTCACTTTTTTTTTTTTTTTTCCAACATTGAGTTTATTGAAAGAGTTTTCAATACATAGAGTATCACAGCACACATCAAATGAGTCTCTCAAACATAACACTCCTGTGCGATACCAAAGTACTCCCGCGAGTACCTATTCAGTCTGGATCGTAACATAACTCCGGTTTTGCATTGTGTGATACAATTAAGGTGCTGCGCTATGGGAGAAATAAAATAAAAGTGAGGCTAGGGGGGGGGGAGGGGGGGGGGGAGGGGGGGAGGGGGTGGTGGCCCCGCGAGTGCGGTCCTCTCCGGCTTTTAGGCTAAAAATTGGTACTCAGATCATGATTTACATCATCCCTCAGCTCTCGTTGGCGTATCTCTTTGGTCTTTTATGTCTTATTGCTTCCCTGTGTGTGCCTGGGATGCCTGCTGCAATGTTCCCGTCCTTCAAATGGAAACGCATTTTGAACTATTATTGCCAGATTGTGGTAACCTCAATCCCCGGGATATCGGTCTGTTCCAACCAAGGCAACCAAACTTTTAGATATTTATCACCAGTGTCATTAACTAAACTCGTTCATTTCTCCATCTGGCATATGTACCACATTAGATTTCTAATCCTGGGGATATTTGGGGTTTCGGGTTGTTTCCACATAGCTGCGATCTCGCACTGCGTTGAATTTGCGAAATGTCCAACCAATTTATTACCAGTTTTAGAGAGTCCCGGCCATGGTCTATTCAGGAGGAACAGCCACGGGTGCGGGGGAATTGTGAGATCAAAAATCTTCTGGATCCAATTTCTAATTTCTTCTCAGATGGGTGAGATACGGGGGCAAGACCACAGCATGTGTAACAAGTCGGCCGATGCTCCACACTGTTTTGGACACAGCGGGGAGTATCCTGGCACAAACCTTGATAATTTCAGTTGGGTGAGGTACCATCTCATCATTACTTTATATGTGTTTTCCTTTAAAGTCGTGCAAATAGAGCTTTTGGCTGCCGCCTCAAATATGGCCGTCCAGTCCTCCTCTTCCAGGACTTCACCCGGATCAGTCTCCCACTTAATTCTATATGCCAGTTTTTGCTCTTGTCGTGTGTTCCCAGAACCCACTATTTCTCCATAAATCTGCGATATTAATCCCCGTGTGTCTGTTTCAGTCAGTCAGAGCTTTTCGAATGTAGTTAATGGTGGGTATGGCGTGTTCTTGTTAAAGTACGCCCTGAGCTGGAAGTACCGGAAAAATTTGGAATGTGGGATGTTTTTCTCAGATCTAATTTGTTCAAATGATTTAATTTTATTTGGTATCCCCTCCAGGTCTCTCAGTCGATTATATCTATTTTGTTTCCAAATTTCTGAGGTGTGTTCTGGTAATCCTGGTGCAAAGTCGGGGTTACCCCATAACGGGGATATCAGCGAGTGTTTGGATGTTAGGGCATATTTAAATTTAGCGGCCCCCCAAATCACCAATGAGTTGATCATCGAGGAAAGCGGCCGGTCAGTCCATTTAACGGCTGTTTTAGGTAACCATAATATATTGTCTAACTCCAATGGGGAGCAGACTGATGTCTCCAGATCTACCCATCTTTTCAATGCTGGTTTGATCTGCCATTGTGTGAGTTGACACAATTGCGCCGCTTTGTAATAAGATACCAGGCAAGGTACCGCTAGTCCCCCTGTCCGAATTGTCTTTCTCATAATTGTCTTGTTTACTCTCGATTTTTTCCCACCCCATACAAAATTGGAGATTTCAGACTGAAGTGAGAGTATTTCCTTCAGTCTCAGTGGCACTGGCAGAGTCTGAAAGAGGTATAGGATACGGGGGAGGAGATTCATCTTTACACTATGTATCCTACAAATCCAGGAGATCTTATATGGCATCCACTTTCTCAGATCATCTTTTAGGGTTCAAATCAGTTTGGGATAATTTGCTTCATAGATGACCTTATATTCTTTAGTGATATGAACTCCTAGATACTTAATATGTTTTGGTTGCCAATTGAAATTGAAGTTCAGACTCAGTAGTTTTTCTGTTGCTTTTGGGAGGCTGATATTCAAGGCCTCTGATTTGGTTTGGTTAATTTTAAATCCAGATAGCCTATTAAATTTATCCAACAGGTCAAATAGGTTCGGCAGAGAGGTAAGGGGTCTGGAGACCATCAATAAGATGTCATCAGCATACAGGGCAACCTTGTGGGATTTCGAGTCTATATTGATCCCTGAGATATCCGGGTTGTTGCGGATCTGCGCTGCTAGTGGTTCCATACACAGGGCAAATAAAAGGGGAGATAATGGGCACCCCTGTCGTGTACCGCTTTTAATTTGAAATGTATTTGATGGGAATCCCTGGTGTATGACCCTAGCAGCGGGGCCAGAGTACAACGCCATTACAGCGCCACTCACCTTGTCCCCAAAGCCAAACGCCCCAAGCGTCTTTCGTAAATAAGGCCAGTCAATCCTGTCAAAAGCTTTTTCTGCATCCAGACTCAACATCATAGCTGGTATTTTCTTATTATTGGCTATCTCTAGCAGATCAATGATTTGTCGGGTGTTGTCCGCAGCTTGTCTACCTTTAATAAAGCCGACTTGATCTGGATGTATAAGTCTGGGCAGGATGTGACTCAATCTATTGGCTATTAGTTTGGCGTATATTTTAATATCAGTATTAATGAGGGAGATTGGGCGATAACTTTTGCAATCTTGCAGATCCTTTCCATCTTTATAAATCACTGAGATAGACGCTTGGAGCATCTTCTCCGGGAACGGGGCTCCCGCCAATACGGCATTAAACATTCGGAGCAGCCATGGGGATAGGTTCTTAATGAACTTCTGATAATAGAGCCCTGTGTAGCCATCAGGGCCTGGGGCCTTAGATGGCTTGAGGTCAGTTATGACCTGGGTAATTTCGTCCATTGTGAACTCCGCTTCCATCACCCCCCTGTCCACCTCATCTAGCCCCGTCAGTTTGGCGCTCGTCAGAAAATCTTCTACGGCCCTTGTGGTTTTGATACTATGTGCCGCTTTCTCTCCATTATATAAATTTTCGTAGAAAGATTTGAATTCTTCCACTATGTTTTTCGGATTTGATGTAGAGGCTCCAGTTTTTAAGCGAATCGCCTGTATGTTATAATTTGAGTGTTTGGTTTGTAATTTGCCCGCTAGCATAGTATCTGGACTGTTTGCCTTTTCATAGTATTTCCTCTTTGACCAACTCAATGATTTGTCTGCCTGCGAGGTCAGCAGAAGGTTTAGTTCAATTTTGGTGTTCTTTATTTCCATTAATATCTGCGGGTCAGGTCGTTTTTTGTGCCTTGTTGTGAGGGCATGTAGTTTATTTTGGAGCGTCACCAATTTGGTGTTTCTCTCGCGCTTTCTGCGCGCTGCTATACCAATTAATGTGCCCCTTATGGTTGCCTTATGGGCTTCCCAGAGGGTAAAGTATGATTTTACTGAACCATGATTAATCTTAAAGAATTGGTTAATTTCCTCGCCTACTGCTCTGCAAACATCTGGGATTTTTACCAGCGATTCATTAAGTTTCCAGTTCGCACCAGGCCTATCAGAACGAATATGATGAGTGCACCGTAGCTCTATAGGTGCATGGTCAGCCCACGAAATATCATGGATCCTCGTAGAGGAGACCAAGGGGACCAGTCTACTAGAGATGAAGAAATAGTCGATTCTGCTATATGCGTCATGGGGATGGGAATAGAAGGTGTAATTTCTCTCTGTGGGATATAACTCCCTCCAGATATCAGTCAGCTGATTTTTCTTAAGTCCCTTCTTTAGTGCTTCTACTGCTTTTCGCTGCCCATATCTGGGTGTGCCCGACCTATCCAGGTTTGGGTTCATCGCGAGATTAAAGTCACCAGCCAGGATAATGTGGCCTTTGGCTATCTGGGCCAATTTTTGGAAGAAGTCTCTGAAAAAGTCATGACTTTGCTCACCAGGAGCATACAGCGTTGCTAGGGTGATCGGTTGTTCGTGGATAATTCCCATAACAATCAAGAATCTGCCTGCCTTATCCCTCCTGAGTGTCTGCATTGTAAAGGGTACACTATTATGAAAGAGGATCCCCACTCCTCTCTTTTTCTCTGTGGCAGACGCTAGGTAGAATTGCTTATAATGGTTATCTAAATATTTAGGGGAGCTGCTAGTACTGAAGTGTGTTTCCTGCAAGAGGAGCACGTCTGCTTTTTTCCTTTTGTAATCTATGAATGCGGCCTTCCTTTTTATGGGGCTGTTAAAGCCATTGACATGGTTAGAGATGATATTTAACGCCATTTAAATCGTATTATGTGTATGCATTTTCCTGGTGTGTAACATTGTTGATACCTCATGATCTGCATGACCTGGGTGGTCCCAGAATGGGCCTGTAGGACCCCGAATGGAGTAGGTGTGGGTGATATTTTATTATGTGTGTTCTGCGCATCGATATGGCGAGGTGGCCTGGAGGGGGAGGGTATGGGGGGAGCGTGGGAGCACGCAGGAAAAATAAACAAAGTGGGAAGAGCCTTGTCTGGGGTGAGCCAGTACCGGCTCTGTGGCCCTACGGACTGGACAGTTGCCTGGCACCACTGGGTTGTGCTACCAGGCCTATATAGATCTGTCCTCTGTAGGGGAGAGCGGTCCTCATGGGCTAGCTCCATGAGGTACCTTTTTTGAGGCGCCGACGAACTAATAGGGTAGTTCGCACCGGCAGGTCAACAAAGTGTAAGAAGTGAGATAGTGTAAGTGTAAAAGTGTAAAACCTCTAAACAGTTCTAAGTAGTTTCAACTAAACCTGACTTAGCTTTAGTTGAACAGCTGTGGCTGGACGACCGGAGACCCCTGTCGATCGGCCGCCCTCACTGCCTCACCTCCTCCTGCAGTGCTGCATACGCCAATCTCTGCTTCGCCTGTATCCTTTGGCAGGGACAGGGCTGGGACAGGTTCCACATAACCCTCAAGCAGAGGGGTACCCGAGGCACACATCCCCACGGGCGTCTCCGGGCTCCCAGCCACACCATCTGCTGCAGGGATAAAGATAATGAACATAGAATAACATTAGGCTGTCTCTTAAACTAGACGGCAAACAAATGGGGTATTTTTCACCACGAGCAGGGCAAATGGGAACAACCACCTGTAGCGGGTCCCCTTTTCTTGCAGGACTTTTGTTATAGGGCCTAGGCTCCTGCGTCTGGCAAGGGTAGCTGGCGACAGGTCTTGAAAGACCTGAAGCCTGAAGCCCTCAAACTCCAGGGATCTCGCCTCTCTCGCCATCTGGCAGACAGCATCTTTTATGCGGAAATAGTGGAACCGCACTATTATGTCCCGAGGGGGGTCTCCCGCTTGCGGCCTTGAACGGAGCGCTCGGTGGCAGCGGTCCAAGTGTAAATCCTGCTCCGATTTATCTGGGAGCCAATGCTCCAGCCATTTTTGAACAAAGTCCTCGTGAACTGTAATAGTTTCTGGGATTTCCCTGATGCGGACATTGTTCCTGCGTTCTCGGTTTTCAGAGTCCTCTTGTTTTGTCTGCTATCTCTCGGACCTTTTCTGCCAATTGAGATACCGTTTTATTAGTTTGTACTATGGCCCTCGTGTTGGTATCCATTTTTTTCTCAAGGGTCCCGGTCCTTTCACCCACCGCGTCCAAATCTCTCCGCAGGTTCCAGAGTTCTTTGCGGAAAAAGGTCTTCATTTCCCCGCAGAATTCACGGAGATCCTTTCTCCTGACCAGTTCCTGGTCATCTGCTAGTGGGGTTAGTGTCTCGCTGTCGGACTCTGACTGCATAGTCGGTGTGGGTGATACAGAGCCTCCTGCTGCTGACGGTGTGGCTTTGTTGAAATATGTCTTGACCGAGGGGTCTTTTTGCTTTGATTTAGCCTTGGCTGGCATCCCCAGGTATTCCGCCAAATTTATCAGCCTTCTGGAGGTTTTTATGGTGATTTTTATTGTCACTTTGCTATATGATTCTTGCCAGTGTGAAGGGAGCTAATTCCCTAAGCTGCCATTCACCCTGGCTTCCGGGGGCGAGTCCCCCGGCCTCACTTTTTAACGGACATGCATTTTTTTAACATCAGAACGCAAACCCATTGAGCTTAGTGCATAGCCCCCATATAATACAATGAGGCTGGAGCTTTCAGGCTTTTCGTTCTCTCCCTTTATTTACATTTCACAAAACAATCTAAAAGCTGTTTAGATTACAGATATTCTAAGACATACTAACATATGTTTTAGAAATATAAACTATATTTTAAACATAGGCAGAATTAAGGGATGGTATCCCTATAAACGGGTCTCAGCTGACTCAGGGCAAAGTGCATGCAGACTAATAATAATAACCTCTGTGATCAAGGTATAGGAGCAAATATAAGTGCTGGGGAAATGCAGATAAACCATGTGTAATGGTACATGAAGTGGTATATGTGTACTGATGGCGTTGTGTGGCTAGCTCAGGTCTCCATATATGCCATAAAGTCCCCAAACAAGCCCCAACAGAACCAAAAAGTACATACCAAAGATGATCTTCGTTTCAGTGAGATTCCCCTTTTGCAGCACAGCTCTTTCCTTGTAGTGGGTGCTTCACGTACATAAATGTACATAAAAAAGTATTCCCAAGGGGGGCACAGGCGGAGCACTGCCAAATCAATGAGGGAGAAAAGGGGGCTGCATCCAGTAGTTATTAAAAATGTATTTATTAAGTGGTCAAAGCAAGAACATAAACACTTTTACGCGTTTCGGGAATTGCGTCCCTTTCTCAAAAAGTTTTTTTGAGAAAGGGACGCAATTCCCGAAACGCGTAAAAGTGTTTATGTTCTTGCTTTGACCACTTAATAAATACATTTTTAATAACTACTGGATGCAGCCCCCTTTTCTCCCTCATTGATTTGGCAGTGCTCCCCCTGTGCCCCCCTTGGGACTACTTTTTTATATATTTTAAACATGATGGAAGTTATACGATATATAGCAAGCTGTGCAAAAAAAAATCTGTATAATAAGGCAGAACTATGCTTATAGGAGATCATGTTAATATGGATATTAAGTTAAAGGTGACACTGTATGCTTATATGTGTATTTATTTCCCAGAATCCATAGCTGCAGTGGAAACATGGTATAACACAAGAAAATGGTGATATGCCAGGTTACAGACAATATACGACATACAATTTTTCCTCTACAGAGGAGAGTAGAAAGGTATGCAGATTGATACATTGAATCAAACACTGAATGTTTTCAATTTAGAGAGATACCTTCCCCCTGAGATTATTATTGTAGATTGGTTGCAACATATATCAATGTTACACTAGTTTGTAAGAGTAGCTAATTATAGCAATTGTATAGGAGATAGTTACTTAGTAGGATTGGTTAGTGGAGATTGTGACACATTTGACTAAGTAGTTATTTGCATAGAAAATGATCACACTAGTGTTATTAACTTGGTCGCTTGAGCACCTGTTTAGGTAAAAGTAATCACCATGTTGGTTTAGGCACATAATAATAATAATAATAATAATAATAATAATAATAATAATAATAATAATAATAATAATAATAATAATAATAATACTATTATTATTTGTTAGATTTCCTTCACTGAGGTTGTCACAAACAATGTATTAATTTTATTTTACTTATTTCTGTGGGGCAAAACTATGGTCTCCAAGAAATTAGAGTATTTAATGTATTGATTCCAATACATATGTAATGCATTTTATCTATAAATAATAAAAGAACAAAAACAGCATTGGATACGTTATAGATAATATATTAATTAGAGGAGGTGAACTATTGGAAAAAAACAACTGTTTTTCTCTTCACCACTTAAAATAAAGATTGGTAGGTTCATGTGTAATGTTTGTTCATAGTAATAGTGTAACAAGTATTAAAAGTGAAGGCTTATTAAGAATGGGATATTGAGTGCTGCTTTGGGGAAAGTAGCTCTTCAATTTGTAGTTACAATTAACTAACTGACTTATTCAGGATAAATATGAAATCTATAGTTTAAAAAAGAATGAACAGTATGAGAAGATACATTAATTAATAATAAAAAAAAAAAAAAAAACCATATTGAAACAATGGAAATATATCCTTATCCATATCTGCCTAAATGGTGAAATAGTTTGACAAGCATTGGAAAATAGATGCAAAAACACAGCAACAATTAATGCATAATTAAATAGTCAGCTTAAATGCTAATATTGTATCTGAAACATAAAAAACAAGTCTTGATATAGTTCAGCTTATGTTTAAATGTATTAGATGGTGTTTATTTACATTGGTAATTTTAATATTTCATATTCAGTGATATAGTTCAATAAATAAGGAATGAGGATAAGTTTAATAGATATCTTTAAATACAGGCCCCTGTTCAGTCTAGTTATATTACTCTAACATCAGATGTTCATCTTTATTTAGAAAATACATAATACATTATGGAATATTTAATTTGTGCTTAAACTATAACACATTGTGTATACACATATACAGACTTGGTATTTTAATTAAAAGCAAACTACTGTGACTGGAGCATTAGAGGGAAGCCAAAGAGCCCGGTTAGGAGCTGATCAGATCACACAGAGCAGTGACAGCGAGAAGACATTGAGGGAAGCCCCATTTATAGCGCAGCACTGCCACCGTGTGGTGCTCTGGGAACTGCAGGCATTAAGGAAACGAGCCGCGCGGTTCCGCCTCTTTGTGTCTCTGTGTTCGGGTTTATAATAATAACACAATGTGAACATTAGAAGAAGAGGAACCAAGAAAGTCCCATTGAAGCAATGATCTGGGAAAGAAAACCCCTCATATTACATTTCACCGATTAAAGATCATTTGAATACTTGGTATAAGTACATGTTCCATGTCAGAGAGCTCTGTGCTGTATCTGTGCAAACACTAATGTTATCACATTAAATCTTTTTAATTGTCCCACTTACAAGCACTAAATATATAATAACTTTATTAGGACGATATCGGTCTGAGGCGGGATTTTTGAACATCGCAACGGCTTTCACAGAACCAATCAGAGCGAAGGGCGGGACCAAAGCAGCCAATCACAGCGATCTGCAGTCCATAAATACGCAGCTGCAGCGGGTTTTTTCTTTTGATCCAGGGCCAGACCCACCTGGCATGTAGCAACAAGGACAAGGCAGAGGTTCTCGCTGACACACTGGAGACAACTTTTTGGCCTAACCAAGCCAGCAAAATAGCACGGGAAGTTGAGCAAGGAGTTAACAGGCATCTTACCGAGCACCTACCAGAGACCGAAGCGGAAACCCTTGAAGGATGCACCAGGACCGAGATAACGCAACTTGCAGAAAAGCTGGCAAATGGCAAAGCACCAGGAAGTGACGGAATTACCAACCTGGCCATCAAGAAGCTTCCGCCGGCAGCCATGGAATGCCTCACAGAAATCTTCAATGCATGCATGCGGCTCCAGCACTTTCCTCAATCCTGGAAGGAAGCCAAGGTCATTGTATTTCCAAAGCCTGGAAAACCACGGAGGGATCCTGCAAACTACCGTCCGATAAGCCTGCTCTCTGGACTGTCGAAACTCCTGGAGAAAGTTATTCTTACGCGCCTCCGCCACTTTGCCTCTGGTAAAAACATTCTACTAAAGGAGCAATTTGGATTCCGGAAGGACCACTCAACCAACCATCAGCTGCTGCGAGTCGTTGACATAATAAGCCATGGATTCAACATCCACAAATCAACTGGAGTTGTCTTCTTGGACGTGGCCAAAGCGTTTGACAGAGTTTGGCATGAAGGACTACTGCACAAAATGATCAACCTGAAATTCCCAAACTACCTGATTAAGCTGACTGCAAGCTACTTGCGGGAGCGCACATTCCACGTGGCTGTGCGGGAAGAGCTCTCAACAACACGCCCCATCCGCGCTGGCGTGCCACAGGGATCAGTCCTGGGACCTTTCCTTTTCAACCTCTTCATGAATGACATCCCCACAGACCTCCACAAGACTCAACTGGCACTCTACGCAGACGATGTGGCAGTCATCTCCCAGTCCTTCAGAGAGAAAGAAGTAGCTAAGAACATCCAGAAAGCACTAGACATGCTATCAACATGGTACAGCGACTGGCAAGTAGGACTGAACTCCAGCAAGACTACAGCTACACTGTTTACCAAAAAGAGGATCAAGGCACACCCGCCAATCACCCTCAACGGAGAGGCTGTCAAATGGGAGCCAAACAGCTCTTACCTAGGTGTAATCCTAGATAGCAAACTAAGCTGGAGAAACCACATTGAGAAGATTCAACAGAAGGCAACAACCAAGCTGGCAGCACTGTACCCTCTGCTGAAGACAAGGACCATGCCCATCAAGAGCAAAGTCAATGTGATCAAGGCGATCATTAGACCCACAATGACATACGCCTCCCCGGTGTGGAGTGGTTGCCACCAACATCAAAGATCATCTCTCCAAAAATTACAGAACAAGGCGCTGCGGATTGCGTCCAACGCTCCACTTCCTACAAGAATAGCAGACCTTCATAGGGAACTGGGTATCGAGATGTTAGATGAACATCTAAAGAAGCTCAACAAGAAATTCTACAAGGAACTGGACCAGAACTCAAACCCGCTGATCAAGAAGCTTGCTGCGATCTCTGCAAACACATTTGACCGCTACCCACGACCCATCACAGCGCTGAACCTGTGAAACCAACTCAACTGTGGCAAGTAACACAGATCAAGAAGCTTCCTAAAGAGTGCGACAATACACTCAACAAGAGAACTTGGAGTAATGAGGCTCAAGCCTCGGTATCCAATATCACCACTGACAGATTTAATCTGTCAGTAAGAACAGAACGGTCAGTTTTTTCTTTATTAGTTCCTGACCGGAGACGCGCACTGACACAGCAGCACAGGATGGCCCGGACCAAGCAGACCGCCCGGAAATCCACCGGAGGGAAGGCTCCCCGTAAGCAGCTAGCGACCAAGGCTGCCAGAAAGAGCGCTCCGGCCACCGGCGGAGTGAAGAAGCCTCACCGCTACCGGCCCGGTACTGTGGCTCTCAGGGAGATCCGCCGCTACCAGAAGTCCACCAAGCTGCTCATCCGCAAGCTGCCCTTCCAGCGCCTGGTCCGGGAGATCGCCCAGGACTTCAAGACTGACCTGCGCTTCCAGAGCTCGGCTGTCATGGCTCTGCAGGAGGCCAGCGAGGCTTATCTGGTGGGGCTCTTCGAGGACACCAACCTGTGCGCTATCCACGCCAAGAGGGTCACCATCATGCCTAAGGACATCCAGCTGGCCCGCAGGATCAGAGGGGAGAGAGCTTAGGCCGGCTGCACCCTGACTTCGTTTACACCCGAAAAACAAAGGCTCTTTTAAGAGCCACCACATTTTCAATGAAATGGCCTGATCAATATTAACACACGGATACTGATCTCAATATAGAGAATGAAAGAAGTGTGTTATCCTTGTACCAACATATGTACTTGATGTGTGACAATATAGATAAACGCACCTTCAATATTTGTGTATTCTTTGTCATGTGATATATAGACTTGCATGCATAGTCACCATTTCATGCTGTATATGGGTGCACGTAAAGACAAACCTGTAAATGTCCCCCTCCCATGTGCCACTGGTGATCAAACTGAAGTGTTGTGGAATAGCGTGTGCTTGATGCTTTCAATGTGATGTAAACACTTTTTTTTAATAACATGGTGATAAATACGTTTTTCTGATGTAAACTACACTTTTTTTAATTTTATATAAACCGTGTATGTGAATATTATGTAGACACAAACAAAACCATAATGTCACCTAATATGTCAGTTTGTCTGAGAAAAAATGTATTCGTGAAATAGGTTAGGGACTACAAACTTACACATGCACCTTACAGTGCTCGCAGTATCAATGCATATACACTTATGCTCTGGCAGTGTAACACAAACCCCTGCATGGGATAAATTGGAGAAACATTCCCAGTTACACATTATGTGCACAGCTCTCTAAGTGGGGTTGTGGTGGCTCTTAAAAGAGCCTTTGTGTTTGTAAGAGGCTGAAGTTCTCGGTCTCACTTCTTAGGAGCTGCCGCCCTCTTGGGCTTTGCTGCTTTGGGTTTGGCTGCCTTGGCCTTAGCTGGACTCTTAGCAGCTTTTGGCTTCGCAGCCTTTTTAGCCGCCGGGCTCTTCACAGCCTTCCTGGGCTTGGCAGCTTTAGACTTCTTCGGGCTTTTTGCTGGCTTCTTGGCGGCCGCCGGTTTCTTGACCTTTTTGGGGCTTTTCTTCACTCCCGCCGGAGCCTTTTTGGGTTTCTTGGGGGACTTGGCGGGTTTCTTTGCCACTGGCTTCTTGGGTTTCCCCACATCCTTTTTCTTGGCCGCCTTCTCCTTGCTCTCCAGCTGCTTCTTATTCAGCTTGAACGATCCGGAGGCTCCGCTCCCTTTCAGCTGGATCAGGGTTTCCTTGCTCACCAAGCCCTTGAGAGCCAGCTTCAGGCGGCTGTTATTCTTCTCCACATCGTAGCCTCCTGCAGCCAGAGCCTTCTTCAGAGCGGACAGGGAGACCCCGCTGCGCTCCTTAGAGGCGGACACAGCTCTCACTATCAGATCGGACGCGCTGGGACCGGACTTTGCTGGGCGGCTTTTCGAGGCTCCGGCCGCTTTCTTCGGCTGCTTCTTCTTGGCGGCGCTTTCAGCTGGAGGAGGAGGAGCAGGAGCGGTCTCGGCCATTGCAGCTGCAGGTAAAATATCCCAACACACTGACAGAAAGTTATACTGGGGGCGGGGACCTGCCGGGACTTATATAGAGAGCCTGCTGCTCTGTGATTGGTTAGTTATCGGAGTGAGCTTCTTTCTCATTGGGTATAATCACTAAGCCCCGCCCTGACTCTCATCCTCCCGGATCACAAACACTGCTCTGACTTTGTGTTTCTGAGGCTGCAAGAAAAGGGCATTTTATCCCCTAATTATTACTCACATCCCCCCTTCTTGCATGCAATTTATAAGGAATTATATTCTCTTCACTGCTGTATCATTTTTCTGCTGGGAAAGTACAAACACAATTAGGAATAATGGGTGAAAGTTCGGCTCTGTAGCCCGGGATTTGCCAGATTTCATTCATATCTGTCTATTTCTGTCACTTTTACTTTGCTCAGACTAAATGTGCAACCTCCATCCTCATACAGTGACACTAAGGACATATTATTCTACAGTATCAGTTTAAAATAATGTGCATATAAATATATAAACATGGTCTGGGGATTCACTATATATGTACAAGTAGCACAATAATTCCTGTGCAGTGTACATTGCTATTTCATGTTGTTCCATTTCCCCGGTACTAAGCTCTGTATTATTCCATTGTCAGTTATGAATATTGGTTATTAAATGGGAGATTCGAAAAGTTTTGTATTCCATCTGTTCTACAAATGAATAGTTTATAATGATATGTATGTAAAATTATGTTTTCTAAAAACAAAATCATAGTAACATACACATCATGTGAATGACAGTAAATATATTTTAATAATGTAATAATCAAACATCTATTTTGTTTAAGCTTTATAATACAATTGGGAAGTGTTAAAAATATGTTTATTTGTCGGTTACAAAAAATATATATATGTGATATTAATGGAAGATTAGGTTATTTTATTAGTCACCCTGTGTGTTACATAACTATGTAATGTCACTATTAGCACTGTGTATAGGAACTGACATGTTTTGTGACCATTGTCACCAGAGACCAGAACTTTTAACATCTTTACATCAGGATCACTATCACCAGAAAATAATAATAATAATAAAAATAATAGTACGTTCTTGTATAGCGCTGCTAGTTTTATGTAGCACTTTACAGGGACATTTTGCAGACACAGTCCTTGCCCCGTGGAGCTTACAATCTATTTTGTTGGAGCCAGAGAGACAGGGATATAAAGTGACTTGCCCAAGGTCACAAGTAGTTGACACTCGGAGTTGAACCAGGCTTCAAACTCACTCTCAGTGCCAGTGTGTTTTACTCAGTGTTTACTCACTGAGCCACTCCTTCTCCCGAATGACACACTAGATGAATAAACAAAAGTTTATTCTGGCAAGCCAGAAAACACACAACACACATGTGACGATAGGGGTAGCCAGCCTCACATAATAAGGTAAAGCCTGTCTGGCTTCCCCTAACACAATAGGCTTCCCCTGCAATAGGTCCCTCCGGTCAACCCCAAATATCCCGCTGGGAAGGCGCCACCAGGTCTGCGGGAAACCATTGGCTCTAGCCCAGTGAAAGCCGGACCCCGGACCTTATTTCTAGCCCTTTCCTGCTCACCATTTTTTTTCACCATGCGCCTTAATGGTCCCCAGGCCTGAGCCTGGGGTGGGCATGCTTTCCCCCGATGGGGAACAATGACAGCCCTTGTGCTTTCTTCTCCTCCCAGCACAAGACTGACTAAATGTGATACTGTGAGGATTCGCTGTTCTGCTGCTCCTGCCCCTTTAACCCTCACTTGCCCATTGGACTACCATAACACCCAAGAGTGGCAAACTGGGGTGGAACTTACGCACGGTGCGCGGTTTCTGTGCAGTCCCCTTCGGTCTCTGGGCATGGAGCGCATTCTTGCTCCTCCTGTTTTGATGCGCAGCGTGCATGCGTGGTACACGGTCTTCCCAGTGGTCTGTGGTCTCCGCCCCTCTGTCCCGCCCCCATACTGGCATCACCCCTATGCAGCACGGTTACGCCCCTCACTCCGCCTCTACCTCAGCGGGTCCTGCCTCTGGTACCCGGCCCTGTCCTGATATCACTGTTATGCGGCGCAGTTGCGCCCCTCCTCTATCTCCACGGGTCTCGCCTCTGGTTTCCGCCCTCATGGCGGTGCGGGTGTCGTGGCGCACGATGACAGCGCGTGACCAGGTCACCTACGGGTTTTGCGGGGGGCATGCACACATTCTGACGTGGTAGCTATTGGCCGTGTAATAGGACACACCTGCATGATCCAGCAGCCTATCCTGTCCGCACGTCTGCTTCTTGGTTGCCTCCCATTGGTGGGAGGTCCTATAAATATGCTCTCAGAGCTCCCAGTCATTGCCGAGCATAACCTCTGTTTGTGTGACGCTGCACTCATCACCTAGTTCCTGTCTGCCTGAACCCTGCTGCCTGACCCTGCATGGATACTACTCTGTGATGCTCTCCTGCACTGACCTTGGCTTTGGCAACGACTACTCTACTCTCTCCTGCACTGACCCTGGATTTGGAACCACGGCGACGCCACTCTCTCCTGCACTGACCCTTGCTTGGCTCCACGACTACTCTACGCTCTAAAACCCTGACCCTGGCTACGTACCCCAACAATCCACTGCTCTATACTCCAAGATTCGCAAGTACCTCACTTACCCTGTCTTCTGTTACCCTGATCCGGCCTGTACGACTGTCCTATACTCTAGATGTGCCTTCGTGGGTGTGGTTGGCATTCTATACAAATCCCTACCTCAGCCCCATGGTCACGCCTCATTTGTAGTGAGCTACGGGTTACAGATATTCCCATTTGGAAGTCTCTGCAAGGGGCGGGCTCATGGACTGTACCCATCTTGGATAGGCTTACACAGGCCATGAGTCACCACCTTACTTCCTTCACTGGGGGGTCACTGGCTCATAGATTAACCTGTTACTGCTCTGAACATAATAGGGACTTGCATAATAGATACACTATGTGGGAAAGAGAGGTATTATGGGACATACCCTGTTACACTGGATAGGGGTAGTTTGGGCAGTTAACACGCAGGTGGCCCAGCCAGTTACACAAGGAGCACTGGCCCTCGTGGGCAACCTCCATCGGCTCTACTTCAACACCCCAGGTTTTTGACTTCTTCCCCCCTAGTTTGGTGGCCTGGGGAGGGTCAGCTACCTTAGGTCTTTTGACCGCCAGCACTGGAGTAAGGGTAAGGAAACGCTATTCCAACTGTGGCCGTGTGGCCACTGTCACGATGGACGGAACGTATCAACAATTTTATATTTTAGGGAAATAGATTGAGCACACAAGTTGAGCAAAATAAACTGACATTTATTTCCTTAATAGACAGACACACGACAACCTTAGAATATACTTGACAAAACACTTACTGAGGAAGAGAATGGGATAGAATGTCCAGAAGTAAAACAAAGCACCAGAATATTGTCTTTTAAAATGCTGTCCTTTTGCAAGGGGTGTAAATTGCCAGCCCAATAAGTCTGTGAATATTGCAAAGTTCTTTCTGGTCCATTGGGGTTCGTTAGATAACCCCCAGCACTAACGGAATCCTGAAGAAGAGTTATGTCCTTGGTTCTGATGTAATTAACTTGTTGCGTTAGGGAATCGTTGCTGCTGCTCTTATCCGCTTGTAGAAGCAAAGTGGAAATTTGTTCACATTGTAAAAGGGAAACAAAAGACAACGGGGATAGCTTAGGGAGCATGTATATAGGGTCGGCTAGCATATCTATAACATACCCGCCCAATCCCTTTCGTGGGAACCTCCATCCCACCAATCTCCATCTTGCCCCCAGTTTGCAGAGTGGGCACTACAGGGATTTCCAGTTGATACAGCGCCTGTGCAACTCTGACACCTGGGCTGCTTACCATATGGGTGCTCCCCTTTTTACCTGGTGTCTCCCAGGCTAGGAGTTGGACCCAAGGTGTTAACTAGCCCAGATGACTAACAGGATCTCCTGGTCAGCGAGCATCCCGGCTAATTCACACTTTGCGGCTCTGGGGCTTTCATCCGCAACACTTCCCGAGACCCATAGCCATTTCCCTAAAAGGGGGTCTCTGAAGTTTGCAGAAGGAAGTGCCCCCAGCTCATCGGTGTAAAACATGTGGTTACTGGTTGCATTACAAAGGCAAGTAGAAAAAGCCTCATCCTGCCTGTACATTTAAAACTGCAGCCAGAAAGGCACTTTATTAAAAATATATGTTCTATTTGTCCTAAAGTCATCACAGGAGATATCGGCATTCGGCCGTGCCTGGGATGTCTGCTAGCAAGTAGGCAAGCCAGGTGACAGTGCGAAGGCTCCCCTTAGACCACCAGCGGGGCTAGGTAAGCCCTTTCAGCACAAGGTTGTTCAGTGGGACGGCGGCATTCACTTTCTGTAGCCCATCGCTGGGAGTTCTGGAGAGCCGGATCCTGCCTGATGTCCTTGGAGAAGCAAGGCAGGGAAGCTCAGTGTAGCAGGCCAGGCTCTGCCCAACGCCCTGGCAGTAGCAATGGGAGAAGGCTTAGTGGAGCAGGGTGATATAGATCTGAAGCTCGCAGCTCCCCAGTGAGAGTGAAAGCAAAGCACGGCTCCCCAGTGAGAGTGAAAGCAAAGCACGGCTGACTACCCCAATACCGTGTGCAATGGCCACCTCTGCCAGGCTTATTGTGCCCAATGTATAGGTTTTTTTCTTTGTGTAACCCTTCCAGAAAAGAGCTAATCACTGATGTCTGGAAGTGGAAAACAGTATAAAGTGGGGATAGGGATGTGGTAACTACACATCAACACACACATTTTATCATGCCGTGATGGTCTTCACCTACCGCTGCCGCCCGCCCACCCCCAGTCTTTACTTCAATCCTCTGCAGATGTGGGACCTGTCCTGTCAAGGCCGCCCGCTTCATCCTCCGCTGACCTGGGACCTCTCCTGAAACCTGGTAAGTGAGAAGTAATGTTCCTTGATTGTAAGTGTCAAATCTATGGTGCGTCTTACAATCACTGGCAGCTTACACAAGAGGAAATACAGTAATACAAATAACACATATAGTCCAGGTCCCCTCTGGACTTCCCCCTTGGTCCCCGGCCCCCTTGGTTCCCCATATTAAGAGATACACCATTGCTTATAGTTTATGTTATTGTTTCTTGTTTATTTATTGTAAGGTCCGGGGGAACAGCTCTCTCTAAAGGGGCTCCCCCGTGACTTTACTCACCCCGCTCCAGCTCTGCCTTCTCGCCGCTGCGGGCGGGATCTCCCTTCTCCTCCGCTTCCTGCAGCAGCTACTGATCTCGCGCATACGCGCGCACGGCAGAGGACTTTTACGTCCTCCCTCAGGGGGAGTTCCCGCCCCCAGCTGAGGCCGCGCACGCCTCTCCCACGCGGTGCACATGCCTGATGCGCGTGCACCGCTCACAAGCTGCACATCTAGCACAGCTGTGGTGAGTTTCTCCCTACCAATCTCTATCTTTCCTGGGACTGCTCCCTCGTTACTCCCCCTCTCCCTATTGGTCCTTCCTCCTACTTATACCTTGCTCAGCCATTCATTCTTTGGCTGAGCATAGCTTTGTATGACCTGTGTTAACCACGATTGTGCCTGCCTCAGTTCCTGTCTCTTTGTCTCCTTAGTGATCCCTTGCGTACTGAACCGGCCTGGCTGTGGATCCGCTCTGGTCTTATACCCTTGGTTTGTATCCTGACCTCCTGGACTCCCCGACCCCTTCACCTCGGTTTGCGGATTCCGACCTACCTCCCGGCTCTGGACCCCAGGCTCTCGGTACCACCTATCTTCTGGAACCTCCCTTCTCGTTTGGCGAGTATCTTACTTTATCTTATACTCCCAGACGGTTCCAGACGCCTATTTTCCACTTTCCAGGTGTGTGTCCGTAGCTGTGGGTGCAGTTTGTTACCCATCTCACCTCAGTTTCTGGGTCCCTCCTTGTCCGTGGTGAGCTCAGCGTAACATTATGCTCAGCCCCACAGACATGGACCCCGAAGAGGTTGAGCAACCAAGCCCCATGCAGCGACTTCTCCAGCTAGATGCGCAGCTTGCCTCCATGACACAGGAGCTCTCTAGACTCTCCTCATTGCAGCCTTCCCCAGGCTCCTCTGCCATGGCAACTGTGGCGTTTCCCTCCCCGGTTCTTCCCGTGGCTGTGAATCCTCATCTCCCGGCTCCCAACCGCTATGCAGGGGATCCCCACAAGTGCAGAGGGTTTCTTAATCAGTGCGAGATGCAATTTGAATTATCTCCTTTGCGCTTCCCCACTGCTCGTTCAAAGGTGACCTATATTATGTCTCTCTTGAACGGAAAGGCCCTAGCCTGGGCATCCCCCATCTGGGAGCGGGAGCCTACCATGACGCATGACTATTCTCGCTTTCTTCGAGAATTCAGGCAAGTATTCGATACGCCTGGTCGTCAAATTACAGCAGATTCTTCTCTCTTCCATATTTCGCTACACGCAAAGAAAACCCGCACAGCTAGTGTTAGACCACAGTGAGGTGCTGACTGGATGGAGACGTGATTAAATCATATGAAAGAAAAAGGACCCAGTCTTTCAGCACTCAGTCACAAGGATTGTAATGTTGTAAATATAAAAATATGCTTTATTTATAACCATGAGTAAAAAATAGGGTGTTAAAACGTAATTAAATAGTATTAAACAGCACGTGACTCTATCCTTAATAACCCACCTGCAAGTATGTGGGTGGATATAATAAGATCCCTAATGAATGTTGGGGATCAAACGCTACTGATAGTAGCTACCTAATGATATAGGCAAGAGGAGCCTGTGAGAGCCCACTCAAAGACACTTTCCATATAAGTGTATCCAGGCGTGTGCTACACACTCAATTGATACACTGTGGATAAGTACAGTAATACTGTGTGACGAAATGCGAGCTAAGTTAGACCTATATAATGTCTGTCCCTGATTAAGATATGCACTGGTGACTAAATCCATTCATCAGTGCTATCAGAGCCAGGTCTATGATGAAAACCTGTGTGGCCCACACTGTTGATAATAGGTGCACACTTATTAACACATTGGATAGTAGGATACAGAATAGCATGTCAAAACTGGAGCGTTAGATAAGGTCATCTAAACACCTAAACTGCAGATAGTGTATAGGGTGGAAACATCTGTAAGTAGCAGTGGAAACAGTGGTGTTATACAGGTGTTGTTAACCAAGGTACACCTAAACTAATGTCAATAATATCTGCTGTTGCCGCCCAGTATACGTTATAGTGAGAGCAAAATGCAGACACTTAGCACATATGGACAGTTTACCCTTAAGTGAGCGTAGTAAAGTGTTGCACACAGAGGGTAAATGATGGCATGGAGGCAACCTCCACAGTGTCTGCAGTAGTACAGGAGGGTTCACACTACTCTGTGAGTAATGATGTTGTTAGCTGTGACCCCCTGTGGTACTGCTCAGCATATAGTGGGTTAAGGCAAAATAGAATTGCCAAAATACTCAGCTTGTGACTGAGTGGGGTATAGAGGTGGTTAATGCTGTGGTTGAACAGTAAAACCCATAGACGCACCACCCCCACCCTCTCAATAAACAGCTGGTCTGTCTCTGAAGCCAAGTGAAGGGAACACCGGTCTAACTGGTAGAGGGGCCAATGGTTTAATCACTTCTGAGACAGGCAAGACAGGCAAGTCCTCGAACACATCAGTGCTGATATAACCAAGATCAGCGCTGATGTAGGGGACTGTGCGACTACCAGTTAGACCGGTGTTCCCTTCACTTGGCTTCAGAGACAGACACCAATTGACCCTAGACCAGTCATAGTTCAGGGGCAGGAAGAGTTCGAAATCCAGTCTATTGTGGATTCCAGGAGGACAAGGGGTTCGGTACAATACCTGCTTCGCTGGAAGGGCTTTGGCCCAGAGGAAAGATCTTGGGTACCCTACCATCAAATACATGCCCCCAGACTGCTGAGACTCTTTAACTCCAAATTTACCCAAAAGCCATATTGGAGTCGTCCTAAGGCCGCTTCTCAAGGGGGGGGGGTACTTTAAGGTCCGCGGGAACACCTCTCTATA
This sequence comes from Ascaphus truei, assembly GCF_040206685.1. NCBI lineage: Eukaryota > Metazoa > Chordata > Amphibia > Anura > Ascaphidae > Ascaphus > Ascaphus truei. The sequence goes on from NW_027454008.1 coordinate 69,147, forward strand.
AAGGGGTCCCCCCGTGACTTTTCTCACCCCCACTCCAGCTCTGCCTTCTCGCCACCGCGGGCGGGATCTCCCTTCTCCTCCGCTTCCCGCGGCGGCTTCTGATCTCGCGCATACGCGCGCACGGCAGAGGACTTTTACGTCCTCCCTCAGGGGGAGTTCCCGCCCCCAGCTGAGGCCGCGCACGCCTCTCCCACGCGGTGCACATGCCTGATGCGCGTGCACCGCTCACAAGCTGCACATCTAGCACAGCTGTGGTGAGTTTCTCCCTACCAATCTCTATCTTTCCTGGGACTGCTCCCTCGTTACTCCCCCTCTCCCTATTGGTCCTTCCTCCTACTTATACCTTGCTCAGCCATTCATTCTTTGGCTGAGCATAGCTTTGTATGACCTGTGTTAACCACGATCGTGCCTGCCTCAGTTCCTGTCTCTTTGTCTCCTTAGTGATCCCTTGCGTACTGAACCGGCCTGGCTGTGGATCCGCTCTGGTCTTCTACCCTTGGTTTGTATCCTGACCTCCTGGACTCCCCGACCCCTTCACCTCGGTTTGCGGATTCCGACCTACCTCCCGGCTCTGGACCCCAGGCTCTCGGTACCACCTATCTTCTGGAACCTCCCTTCTCGTCTGGCGAGTATCTTACTTTATCTTATACTCCCAGACGGTTCCAGATGCCTATTTTCCACTTTCCAGGTGTGTGTCCGTAGCTGTGGGTGCAGTTTGTTACCCATCTCACCTCAGTTTCTGGGTCCCTCCTTGTCCGTGGTGAGCTCAGCGTAACATTATGCTCAGCCCCACAGACATGGACCCCGAAGAGGTTGAGCAACCAAGCCCCATGCAGCGACTTCTCCAGCTAGAGGCGCAGCTTGCCTCCATGACACAGGAGCTCTCTAGACTCTCCTCATTGCAGCCTTCCCCAGGCTCCTCTGCCATGGCAACTGTGGCGTTTCCCTCCCCCCTTCTTCCCGTGGCTGTGAATCCTCATCTCCCGGCTCCCAACCGCTATGCAGGGGATCCCCACAAGTGAAGAGGGTTTCTTAATCAGTGCGAGATGCAATTTGAATTATCTCCTTTGCGCTTCCCCACTGCTCGTTCAAAGGTGACCTATATTATGTCTCTCTTGAACGGAAAGGCCCTAGCCTGGGCATCCCCCATCTGGGAGCGGGAGCCTACCATGACGCATGACTATTCTCGCTTTCTTCGAGAATTCAGGCAAGTATTCGATACGCCTGGTCGTCAAATTACGGCAGATTCTTCTCTCTTCCATATTTCGCTACACGCAAAGAAAACCCGCACAGCTAGTGTTAGACCACAGTGAGGTGCTGACTGGATGGAGACGTGATTATATCATATGAAAGAAAAAGGACCCAGTCTTTCAGCACTCAGTCACAAGGATTGTAATGTTTAAATTTTAAAATATGCTTTATTTATAACCATGAGTAAAAAATAGGGTGTTAAAACGTAATTAAATAGTATTAAACAGCACGTGACTCTATCCTTAATAACCCACCTGCAAGTATGTGGGTGGATATAATAAGATCCCTAATGAATGTTGGGGATCAAACGCTACTGATAGTAGCTACCTAATGATATAGGCAAGAGGAGCCTGTGAGAGCCCACTCAAAGACACTTTCCATATAAGTGTATCCAGGCGTGTGCTACACACTCAATTGATACACTGTGGATAAGTACAGTAATACTGTGTGACGAAATGCGAGCTAAGTTAGACCTATATAATGTCTGTCCCTGATTAAGATATGCACTGGTGACTAAATCCATTCATCAGTGCTATCAGAGCCAGGTCTATGATGAAAACCCGTGTGGCCCACACTGTTGATAATAGGTGCACACTTATTAACACATTGGATAGTAGGATACAGAATAGCATGTCAAAACTGGAGCGTTAGATAAGGTCATCTAAACACCTAAACTGCAGATAGTGTATAGGGTGGAAACACCTGTAAGTAGCAGTGGAAACAGTGGTGTTATACAGGTGTTGTTAACCAAGGTACACCTAAACTAATGTCAATAATTTCTGCTGTTGCCGCCCAGTATACGTTATAGTGAGAGCAAAATGCAGACACTTAGCACATATGGACAGTTTACCCTTAAGTGAGCGTAGTAAAGTGTTGCACACAGAGGGTAAATGATGGCATGGAGGCAACCTCCACAGTGTCTGCAGTAGTACAGGAGGGTTCACACTACTCTGTGAGTAATGATGTTGTTAGCTGTGACCCCCTGTGGTACTGCTCAGCATATAGTGGGTTAAGGCAAAATAGAATTGCCAAAATACTCAGCTTGTGACTGAGTGGGGTATAGAGGTGGTTAATGCTGTGGTTGAACAGTAAAACCCATAGACGCACCACCCCCACCCTCTCAATAAACAGCTGGTCTGTCTCTGAAGCCAAGTGAAGGGAACACCGGTCTAACTGGTAGAGGGGCCAATGGTTTAATCACTTCTGAGACAGGCAAGACAGGCAAGTCCTCGAACACATCAGTGCTGATATAACCAAGATCAGCGCTGATGTAGGGGACTGTGCGACTACCAGTTAGACCGGTGTTCCCTTCACTTGGCTTCAGAGACAGACACCAATTGACCCTAGACCAGTCATAGTTCAGGGGCAGGAAGAGTTCGAAATCCAGTCTATTGTGGATTCCAGGAGGACAAGGGGTTCGGTACAATACCTGCTTCGCTGGAAGGGCTTTGGCCCAGAGGAAAGATCTTGGGTACCCTACCATCAAATACATGCCCCCAGACTGCTGAGACTCTTTAACTCCAAATTTCCCCAAAAGCCATATTGGAGTCGTCCTAAGGCCGCTTCTCAAGGGGGGGGGTACTTTAAGGTCCGCGGGAACACCTCTCTATAAAGGGGCTCCCCCGTGACTTTTCTCACCCCCACTCCAGCTCTGCCTTCTCGCCACCGCGGGCGGGATCTCCCTTCTCCTCCGCTTCCCGCGGCGGCTTCTGATCTCGCGCATACGCGCGCACGGCAGAGGACTTTTATGTCCTCCCTCAGGGGGAGTTCCCGCCCCCAGCTGAGGCCGCGCACGCCTCTCCCACGCGGTGCACATGCCTGATGCGCGTGCACCGCTCACAAGCTGCACATCTAGCACAGCTGTGGTGAGTTTCTCCCTACCAATCTCTATCTTTCCTGGGACTGCTCCCTCGTTACTCCCCCTCTCCCTATTGGTCCTTCCTCCTACTTATACCTTGCTCAGCCATTCATTCTTTGGCTGAGCATAGCTTTGTATGACCTGTGTTAACCACGATCGTGCCTGCCTCAGTTCCTGTCTCTTTGTCTCCTTAGTGATCCCTTGCGTACTGAACCGGCCTGGCTGTGGATCCGCTCTGGTCTTCTACCCTTGGTTTGTATCCTGACCTCCTGGACTCCCCGACCCCTTCACCTCGGTTTGCGGATTCCGACCTACCTCCCGGCTCTGGACCCCAGGCTCTCGGTACCACCTATCTTCTGGAACCTCCCTTCTCGTCTGGCGAGTATCTTACTTTATCTTATACTCCCAGACGGTTCCAGATGCCTATTTTCCACTTTCCAGGTGTGTGTCCGTAGCTGTGGGTGCAGTTTGTTACCCATCTCACCTCAGTTTCTGGGTCCCTCCTTGTCCGTGGTGAGCTCAGCGTAACATTATGCTCAGCCCCACAGACATGGACCCCGAAGAGGTTGAGCAACCAAGCCCCATGCAGCGACTTCTCCAGCTAGAGGCGCAGCTTGCCTCCATGACACAGGAGCTCTCTAGACTCTCCTCATTGCAGCCTTCCCCAGGCTCCTCTGCCATGGCAACTGTGGCGTTTCCCTCCCCCCTTCTTCCCGTGGCTGTGAATCCTCATCTCCCGGCTCCCAACCGCTATGCAGGGGATCCCCACAAGTGAAGAGGGTTTCTTAATCAGTGCGAGATGCAATTTGAATTATCTCCTTTGCGCTTCCCCACTGCTCGTTCAAAGGTGACCTATATTATGTCTCTCTTGAACGGAAAGGCCCTAGCCTGGGCATCCCCCATCTGGGAGCGGGAGCCTACCATGACGCATGACTATTCTCGCTTTCTTCGAGAATTCAGGCAAGTATTCGATACGCCTGGTCGTCAAATTACGGCAGATTCTTCTCTCTTCCATATTTCGCTACACGCAAAGAAAACCCGCACAGCTAGTGTTAGACCACAGTGAGGTGCTGACTGGATGGAGACGTGATTATATCATATGAAAGAAAAAGGACCCAGTCTTTCAGCACTCAGTCACAAGGATTGTAATGTTTAAATTTTAAAATATGCTTTATTTATAACCATGAGTAAAAAATAGGGTGTTAAAACGTAATTAAATAGTATTAAACAGCACGTGACTCTATCCTTAATAACCCACCTGCAAGTATGTGGGTGGATATAATAAGATCCCTAATGAATGTTGGGGATCAAACGCTACTGATAGTAGCTACCTAATGATATAGGCAAGAGGAGCCTGTGAGAGCCCACTCAAAGACACTTTCCATATAAGTGTATCCAGGCATGTGCTACACACTCAATTGATACACTGTGGATAAGTACAGTAATACTGTGTGACGAAATGCGAGCTAAGTTAGACCTATATAATGTCTGTCCCTGATTAAGATATGCACTGGTGACTAAATCCATTCATCAGTGCTATCAGAGCCAGGTCTATGATGAAAACCCGTGTGGCCCACACTGTTGATAATAGGTGCACACTTATTAACACATTGGATAGTAGGATACAGAATAGCATGTCAAAACTGGAGCGTTAGATAAGGTCATCTAAACACCTAAACTGCAGATAGTGTATAGGGTGGAAACACCTGTAAGTAGCAGTGGAAACAGTGGTGTTATACAGGTGTTGTTAACCAAGGTACACCTAAACTAATGTCAATAATTTCTGCTGTTGCCGCCCAGTATACGTTATAGTGAGAGCAAAATGCAGACACTTAGCACATATGGACAGTTTACCCTTAAGTGAGCGTAGTAAAGTGTTGCACACAGAGGGTAAATGATGGCATGGAGGCAACCTCCACAGTGTCTGCAGTAGTACAGGAGGGTTCACACTACTCTGTGAGTAATGATGTTGTTAGCTGTGACCCCCTGTGGTACTGCTCAGCATATAGTGGGTTAAGGCAAAATAGAATTGCCAAAATACTCAGCTTGTGACTGAGTGGGGTATAGAGGTGGTTAATGCTGTGGTTGAACAGTAAAACCCATAGACGCACCACCCCCACCCTCTCAATAAACAGCTGGTCTGTCTCTGAAGCCAAGTGAAGGGAACACCGGTCTAACTGGTAGAGGGGCCAATGGTTTAATCACTTCTGAGACAGGCAAGACAGGCAAGTCCTCGAACACATCAGTGCTGATATAACCAAGATCAGCGCTGATGTAGGGGACTGTGCGACTACCAGTTAGACCGGTGTTCCCTTCACTTGGCTTCAGAGACAGACACCAATTGACCCTAGACCAGTCATAGTTCAGGGGCAGGAAGAGTTCGAAATCCAGTCTATTGTGGATTCCAGGAGGACAAGGGGTTCGGTACAATACCTGCTTCGCTGGAAGGGCTTTGGCCCAGAGGAAAGATCTTGGGTACCCTACCATCAAATACATGCCCCCAGACTGCTGAGACTCTTTAACTCCAAATTTCCCCAAAAGCCATATTGGAGTCGTCCTAAGGCCGCTTCTCAAGGGGGGGGGTACTTTAAGGTCCGCGGGAACACCTCTCTATAAAGGGGCTCCCCCGTGACTTTTCTCACCCCCACTCCAGCTCTGCCTTCTCGCCACCGCGGGCGGGATCTCCCTTCTCCTCCGCTTCCCGCGGCGGCTTCTGATCTCGCGCATACGCGCGCACGGCAGAGGACTTTTATGTCCTCCCTCAGGGGGAGTTCCCGCCCCCAGCTGAGGCCGCGCACGCCTCTCCCGCGCGGCGCACATGCCTGATGTGTGTGCACCGCTCACAAGCTGCACATCTAGCACAGCTGTGGTGAGTTTCTTCCTACCAATCCCTATCTTTCCTGGGACCGCTCCCTCGTTACACCCCCTCTCCCTATTGGTCCTTCCACCTACTTATACCTTGCTCAGCCATTCATTCTTTGGCTGAGTATAGCTTTGTATGACCTGTGTTAACCACGGTCGTGCCTGCCTCAGTTCCTGTCTCTTTGTCTCCTCAGTGATCCCTTGCGTACCGAACCGGCCTGGCTGTGGATCCGCTCTGGTCTTCTACCCTTGGTTTGTATCCTGACCTCTTGGACTCCCCGACCCCTTCACCTCGGTTTGCGGATTCCGACCTACCTCCCGGCTCTGGACCCCAGGCTCTCGGTACCACCTATCTTCTGGAACCTCCCTTCTCGTCTGGCGAGTATCTTACTTTATCTTATACTCCCAGACGGTTCCAGATGCCTATTTTCCACTTTCCAGGCGTGTCCCCGTAGCTGTGGGTGCAGTTTGTTACCCATCTCACCTCAGTTTCGGGGTCCCTCCTTGTCCGTGGTGAGCACAGCGTAACATTTATTTAACACAGATATGATCGCACAGATTAATTTACATTAATGTTTTATAAAGTACAAGTAATTTTATTAAAATCTATCCCTATTAAAAATGTATTCTATATTTTATCAGTGAGTAATTATATACATTTTGTTTACCCATTACACCTCTACAAGGGTTCAAAACACAACACAACACACACACCATACAGCAAAGTGGTTAGGGATAAATGCGTGCAACTGCGCGCTGAGAGGCAATTGAACCTGCGGGCTGTAGGGAGCGGGAGCTTGAGCGGGAGGGGGGGGTGTGGTTTGAGCGGAGGGCTCTCCGTGCTGACCCTCCTCCCCCTCCTCCTGCTCCCCCTCCCCCTTACCCCTCCCCAGTCGGTCCGTCCCCACACACACACACACACCATATTTATGTATACACATATATACAAATATATACACATATATACACACATATATACACACATATATACACACATATATACACACATATATACACACATATATACACACATATATACACACATATATACACACATATATACACACACATATACACACACATATACACACACATATACACACACATACACATACACATACACACGCATACACATGTACACACATACATACACACGCGCACACACACTTCCCCCCACCTTTTGGAGGTGGGGAAGCTGCCTCTAACACTCCTGACCCGGCGCTGATAGACTCACCAGCGCACCACGTGACGCGTCACCGCTCGGGATCGCAATTCTCTTGCTTCCCCAGGCGGCTGACGCGTCACAGCGTGTAGTGAGCCTCGCCGGAAAGAGGCAGCGGGGACAGATGGTCAGGAGGTAAGGGGCTGGTGGTCCGCTCGCGCGGCCGTCCGCAGCGGGTCCTCAGCCTTAGGGCCGTTCTATAGTGGTGGGGGTGCGCACGCACGCCAGGGAGCGGGGAGTCGACAGACAGCGGCGAAGAAAAATAATCTTTTTACGCTGCTACTGGCGCTGTATGTATGTGTGTGTGTGTGTGTGTGTGTGTGTGTGTGTGTGTGTGTATTTGTGTGTGTATTTGTGTGTATATATGTATGCGTGTGTGTGTGTGTGTGTGTGTGTGTGTGTGTGTGTGTGTGTGTGTGTGTGTGTGTGTGTGTGTGTGTGTGTATTTGTGTGTGTATTTGTGTGTGTGCACAATGTAATACATTTGTGCACGGCTGCACACACTATATAACAGCCCCTAGGCCGTGCTTATAGTGCCTGCGACAGCGACACAACATCTCACAAACACAAAAGCTTTGCCGCCGCCGCGTGCGCTTATAGTGGAAACTTGAAGCCGGCAAATTTGATTTTTCAAGGGCCGTCGTGTCACGTGACGGTCCTTGAACCAATTAAATGCCCGGAATCCCGCGCCGTCGCGGCGAAACATAACTTTCCCTCTCACCCTCCCTATCTCCCTGTCTCTCTCCCTCTTCCCCTGTCTCTCTCCCTCTCCCGCTGTCTCTCTCCCCCTGTCTCTCTCCCTCTCCCCCTGTCTCTCTCGCTCTCCCCCTGTCTCTCTCGCTCTCCCCCTGTCTCTCTCGCTCTCCCCCTGTTTCTCTCCCTCTCCCCCTGTTTCTCTCCCTCTCCCCCGTCTCTCTCCCTCTCTGCCTGTCTCTCTCCCCCTGTCTCTCTCTCCCTGTCTCTCTCCCCTGTCTCCCTGTCTCTCTCCCCCTCTCTATCTCCCCCCTCTCTCTCTGTCTCTGTCTCTGTCTCTGTCCCTCCCTGTCTCTGTCTCTGTCCTTCCCTGTCTCTGTTTCTGCCCCTCCCTGTCTCTGTCTCTGCCCCTCCCTGTCTCTGTCTCTGTCCCTCCCTGTCTCTGTCCCTCCCTGTCTCTGTCCCTCCCTGTCTCTGTCCTCCCTGTCTCTGTCCCTCCCTGTCTCTGTCCCTCCCTGTCTCTGTCCCTCTCTGTCTCTCCCTCTCTGTCTCTCCCTCTCTGTCTCTCCCTCTCTGTCTCTCCCTCATCTTAACTGCCGTATACCTACACCGAAGTAACCTACCCTGCTTTCTTCCAGATCTGACTCAAGTTTCACGCGGGAGACATCGGAAGACAGGTAGGGACCACCTCCCCTCCAGTATAGTACCTTGAGGGACTGTGGATCAGGTAAGATCCCAGCCGGGATTGCTGCTTTAGAAATTGTGAAGAGGGGGCATCCTGACACTGGTTAAGGGGTACAGAAGTCATTCACATCTGGCTTTTTTTTTCGTTCGATTAGTGAGGCCATCCGACACACACTCACGTAACTAGGACTAATGGTAGTAAAGTATAAGTGTAATACGATAAATAAACTGTTAATGTAAAAAAAAAAAATTGTGTCCCGGTTTTTCATTTTCAAAATCTGGTCACCCTATTCACATATATAGGCAGCGGGGACAGATGGGCAGGAGGTAAGGGGCTTGTGGTCCGCGCGCGCGGCCGTCCGCAGCGGGTCCTCAGCCTTAGGGCCGTTCTATAGTGGTGGGGGTGCGCGCGCACGGCAGTTATAGATGGCTTAGGTGAGTCAGCCCTTCTATACAAGGGCCGCGCGCGCGCGCCAGGGAGCGGGGAGCCGACAGACAGCGGCGAAAACGGGAAAAATAATCTTTTACGCTGCTACCGGCGCTGAATGTATGTATATGTGTGTATGTGTGTATATATGTATGTATGTATATGTGTGTGTGTGTGTGTGTGTGTGCATATATGTATGCATGTGTATGTATATATGTGTGTGTGTGTGTATGTGTGTATATATGTATGCATGTGTATGTATATGTGTGTTGTGGGTATGCATATGTATGTATATGTGTGTTGTGGGTATGCATGTGTATGTATATGTGTGTTGTGGGTATGTATGTATGCATGTGTATGTATATGTGTGTGTGTGTGTGTGTGTGTGTGTGTGTGTGTGTGTGTATTTGTGTGTGTGCACAAATGTAATACATTTGTGCACGGCTGCACACACTATTTAACAGCCCTTAGGCCGTGCTTATAGTGCCTGCGACAGCGACACAACATCGCACAAACACAAAAGCATTGCCGCCGCAGCGTGCGCTTATAGTGCACACAACACACAACGGCGACAAAGCGACGGAGCAACGTCGCCGTCGCGAAAACTTGAAGCCGGCAAATTTGATTTTTCAGGGGCCGTCGTGTCACGTGACGATCCATGAACCAATTAAATGCCCGGAATCCCGCGCCGTCGCGGCAAAACATAACTTTCACCGGTGGCGACGGGTGACGTCACCCGTCGTGTCGCCGTCACCATCGGCGGCACTATAACTATAGGCACAGCCTTAGACTTGTGTTATGGCTTTATAGTGATTTCATGTAACTTCATTCCCACGTGACTTCAATTTCGAAGCAGCACTGCCACCCTGTGGAGTAACTGTCAACTTCAGACATTTCTACTGGAGGATTTGTGTTTGCTGAACTTGTTTCCCCGGTCTGCATTTCTTCCACGTGTCACCTCATGCAGGGTAAATTAGACATAAAAGCAAATTTATAAAACAGGGGTATTTATATAAAAAAAAATACTGATGAATGTAGTTGATCATACACATCTAAATATTACAAATGAATTACATTTACAGATATATAGATGCAGACACAATATAATTAAATACATGAAATAGATGGCACACAAATGTGTTCGTGTGAGTTGGGCAATACTAGGCAAAGCAAATGTGATCACAGTTTTAATGAGATAAACTTCCAACCAATCCCATTACCACGCGGCCTTTTTTTATAAACAGTAACGGCTTTCACTGAGCCAATCAGACGAAAGACTTTTTCAGCCAATCAAAATCAAGGAACGTCTTCCAGTGCAATTCACTTTCTCCCCACATGGGGTGTCTGTGGTTTTCACTCAGGTCCGCTCATACTGCATATAAGCAGCAGCTTTACCGCAATTACCTCATTCGCTTCTTGTTTTGACACTGTGCAGAATGACTGGTCGCGGCAAAGGAGGAAAAGGGCTCGGGAAAGGAGGTGCCAAGAGGCACAGGAAGGTTCTTCGTGACAACATCCAAGGCATAACCAAGCCTGCTATCCGCCGCCTGGCTCGCAGAGGAGGAGTGAAGCGCATCTCCGGTCTCATCTATGAAGAGACCCGTGGGGTGCTCAAGGTTTTCCTGGAGAATGTGATCCGGGACGCGGTCACCTACACCGAGCACGCTAAGAGGAAGACAGTCACCGCTATGGACGTGGTGTATGCTCTCAAGCGCCAGGGCCGCACTCTCTATGGATTCGGAGGCTAAACGGTGACACTTCTTACCAACTGATGATACGGAATTCACATTAATTTAACCCAAAGGCTCTTTTAAGGGCCACCCACATTCTCCTGTATAGAGCTCTGGTTACACCGCCATCTTATTCTTACCCGTTTTCATGTTGCTGTCTCTGACGGGACTCAATATTTCATATTGGAAACGGGTTAGAGAAATACAATTCACTACAAAACCACCAGTATGTGATAGCATTTTGTTAGAGCGCTTTATCTATGATTCTTTTCTATGAATTGACATGTACACTCGTGAGTTATATAAACTTTGCTATTCTCCCTTCATGCTATTAACTGCTCATTCATAAAGCAAACCACATATTGGTTTCACTTTTTGATATAACTTCTCTGAATTAGAAGTGCCTGCACTTGACAGATTTAAATACGTGATTTTAATTGCTCGATCCATATACACATTTTTTTACATTACACATTGGTACAATCTGCAAAAGAAAATGTATATGATAAATGCCTTATCTGTATTGATTTTAACCGCTATGAAAACAATTACATTTTTATAGACTTGTATAAAACAATGACAATCTTTGAGCATTCATTCATTATTATTTTGCTGTCTTTTCTGCTCTTAAAACAAAATCCCCAATGCAAATGCTTCATAAAATAGTCACTCCTTTTATATTCCATTAAATAGTCCCATATATTGGGCATCATGTATCAGCTTTTGATAAGAAAAAAATGCAATCGGATTTTCTTTAGCACTTTATGTGACATTTATGATAATTTGTCACAACTGTAAATCTCATACATATTGATCACGTTTTTTGGTTTTATGATCATAAATACAACCCCGCATTTCATGTGTAAAACACTCGGTTTGGGGATCTCGGAACAATTATACAGAGAAGGTAAAAAGGCGCCAAAGCTTTACTGTCTGTCATTCAAACAAAGACCACACGGTGGCAGTATTGTTTTGGAAATGATCTGGATTCTGGAGACCTGGATTTTTCACAATGATCTGAATCAAAGGTTTCACCTCCAGATATTTGTGTTTAAATTCGTTTTGCGGATTCCCTTTAATATAATTAGTGAATTAAGTTTAAAATCAACAGAACTCTAGCATCACTTCTTAAATCGCACAAATATGTGTACTGATGTGGGGGCTGAAACTGCCAAAGATGCCACATTTCCCACACAATCTATACAGGGAAAACGCAGCAGCACCAAAATAAAGGCAGCAAAACACACACACGTGTGTAACTCACATTAACATGAAACACTTGGGGTCTTACTTACTTTGTGAACAATGTTTCTAAATCAATCTGTTCTATTAATTCAATGATCCTTTGTTTTTTTTATTTCAGTCACACTTTATCTCAAAGATTATCCCGGAGACCAGAACGTAACCCCGGGATCAAGGCACCAGAACGGACAAAGCGTTTCAATAAAGAGAATTTATTCTGGCCGTATCCAGCCCAGCACAAACTCACAAACCACTTACACTGCCCAAAACAGGGAATACAGGGGGATTCTAGGTGCCAGGCGCCACTTCCAAGGCTCCCCAGGGTTTGCTCCCACTCCTGTGGGGTTTGAGACTGCAGAGCTTTCAAACCTGTTTGCTTTCTGAGACTCTGTCCCGCAGCGCGGAACCGTTTTCACATCTCCCGCTGGATGAAGCTCCCAGCGACGTGTGAAGGTGTCTCTGGCGCAGCCTTGGGGCGCACCGCTTAGTTCCCTGCACGCTGGGATCACACTGACCCTGAGCGCTGCTGGGTTCCCCTTACATACAGTCCCCGCTGCTATAGGAAATCGCTGTAGATGGAGCCGCGACCATCATGTGTGGATACTGCATGGGAGACAACACGTGAGGTCACATCTGCATTGGCCAATCGTGGCTGGGCGCGGGGTGGGTGAAAGTTAAAGGGCTTTTGGAGAAATATGAACGTCCCTGTGGGAGCAGCGCCTGTCAGTGGGAGCAGCGCCTGTCAGTGGGAGCATCGCCTGTCAGTGGGAGCGGCGCCTGTATCATGAGCATCAGCGATATCTCGGGATACAGCGCAATGCTGCACTTTTAGGGTGTTTGATCGTCAGCCCGATCTCTTCCCCAGCCACTCTCCCTTTGTTCCTGCCCCTCTCCTCCCCCTCCACTCCAAGCAATAGCAGTTCTCCGGACATGTGGGCTGCTCAGTGGGATTCTCAGCCCAATGTACAGAGACCTTGGCTATGCTTTATATATGCACACACAGTGTATACTTTGGTACAGTTTACAACACGAGAGTAAAGAATTACAGTTACAGGGTATGGAAGGGGTTGCATGGCACATTAAACTGGGGCAGCTCTAGGGTCTGGTGACCAGATGAGCCCCAGGAAAGGACAGGTAGGTGGGAGGGACGGAGTCCAGAATAATACAGGTTAAGCCTGGTCCCAGGGGTGTGTACTGAGGTCTGGGGAACTGTGATTGTTTCCACACACATCAGGCACTCTGATGGGTCACCACCCTATCTCCATGATTTGCTATGGACACAGGAATCTAGAAACGGGGTGGCAGATATCAATTCCACAGATCATTTCTGGACTGGCATGGAGATGGACTAAATGGTATTCTGTGATGTCATGCCAGAGACACCCAAGACAAGGCTGTGTGCTTTTCTGAAGCAGAAGATTTAAACTTGCCTGCTTGCAACTTGTTTTCAGCACTGCCGGAATTCCTGATCCTCTACAAGAGTGGAAGCTGCTCCGGGTAAGCCATTTCTGTGGCACTGGGCACCTAGGACTGCTAGGATTCCCCCTGTATTCCCTGGTTGGTGCGAGTATAGCTCTGTTAGGAGATTCTGTGCTGTGTCTGATGGCTACTGCTGAAATAAACACCTCTTTATTTGATCGCTGTGTCCTGTCTGGCACGTGATCCAGTGAAAGAGTCCTGGTCTGCTGTGGCAACTATTGTTAGTAAGCAATATGTAACGAGAACTATGCTCCCCTCCTTACTATCCGGCGTGACCTGTTTCATATATTGTTCTCATTCTTGCTCGCCCAATGATCAAAACACATTGTTCCCTCCCTCAGTGCCTTGTTTTGATTGTCCACTTCTCAAGTGTTTCAAGATTTACCTAATTCTTGTTGTAATAGTTTGTGGGTTGCTCCCTTCCCCAGTGTTCCCACTCTGTATTATTTCCCGCTTCTACTGCCATGGCATTCCTAATGCTTGGTTTCAAGTACTAAGCAATGTAGTGTCCCTCAATTATTCCTAATCTATTGTAGTGAGGAGATTGGCCCCTTCCCCTTTGTTTCCTAATCAGATTGTTCCCTTTCAAAGTGTTCATAATCCATTGTTCCCCAGTGATTTCCTAACTCATTGTTTCCATCCACAATGCTTCCAAAATCTGATTGTCCCCTTCCCAGTGCTCTCAAAATTTACAACTCCTCTCGCAAATACTAACGCATGACTGTCCTTATTAAAATGATTCTCCCATGCCGCTCTCACCCCCAACCCACCCCTCCCCTACCCACCTTCCCCTCCTTCTCCAATTCCGCACACACATCGGAAGACAAGGCTAAGGCCTAGCTGTCCAGAAATCTCATCTACCAGGCCTCCCCGGTGTAAGTCATTTCGGATGAAACCATAGAGTCTAAAGGGTCTCCACCCAGCCCGCCTTCACTGGAGACCGTTTTCGGACCAGCCCCCAAGGGTCTTAAACCCCACTAACCGGTCCTTTACTAAAGACCGGTTCAACACCTTTTAGACCCCATTAGGGTCGACTTTCCTTTCTTTTTCTAGCCGCTGTTACTGTCCCAGCGGCCCCTTACCCAACCCTCCCCCTCTGCCCATTTTGGCTGTTTCTCTCCAGCACTAGTCCAAGGACAACACACGCGGTACCCTCTGGGAGGTCATTATGTCTCACCAAAAAGCACTAAAAATTGTCTCCCTAAATGTGAAGGGCCTACACAACAATAGAAAGTGACGCCTGGCCCTCCAGGAGATAAAGAATACAGTGGGAGATGTTGTTTTCCTCCAGGAGACGCACTTCACGTCTCAAGAACCGCCTAAAATATTTCAACACGCGTTCCCATTGAGCTATTTCTCATCATTCAGCAGCAAACGCAGAGGGGTTGCCATTCTGATCCGTCAGGGCACCCCATTTAATTTAACAAAAATTCAGGCAGATCCAGAGGGGAGATTTATTGTGGTCTACGGCTCACTTTCAGGCACGACAATCGCCCTTTTTAACCTATATGCCCCGAACGAGAACCAGACAGAATTTCTGAAGAAGGTTCTGGAAGAAATTGACCTACAGTACCTATCCTCGCTACTTATTGCAGGTGATCTTAATATGGCTCTCAACCCAAAAGAAGACAAATCGAGCCACCCAGGACAACAACACTCCACTCAGTCACAAAGACTGGGGAAAAAATTCAAGGACATTGTTGGGTACTTTTCTCTGGTGGACATTTGGAGAACACAACATCAGGGGCAAAGGGATTATACCTTTTACTCGGCTCCTCACCAGTCTTATTCCCGTATTGACTACTTTCTTGCTACCAAGAACATCCTAGAGGCCACCACAGACTCAGACATCGGCCCAATTACGTGGTCAGATTATGCCCCTATCACCATGACCCTAGCCATTCCATTTGGGAAAATTATCTCATATAGCTGGAAACTAAACGATTCCCTACTGAACCACTCCGGGACAGTGCTGGAACTCAAAAAATCCCTCAGGGAATACTTTAGAATAAACAAAGGCTCTGTATCTTCACCAGCAAGCCTGTGGGAAGCCCATAAGGCGACAATCCGAGGAAATCTTATCTCGATTGCCTCCCACCGGAAAAAAACTAAACTCAAATTAACTAAAGAGCTTACAGACAAAATAATCAATTTAGAGCAGCAGCATAAAAATAACCCCTCCCGGAGAATTTACAAACAATTGACAACTGCTCGAAACGATTTAAGAATAACCCAATTGGAAAATGTAGAAAAAGCTCTTAGATGGACGGGTCAGAGGTACTATGATAAAGGGAACAAGGCCGATAGACTTCTCGCTAATAAGTTACGAGGAATACAGAAAAAGTCACAAATAACGGCGATCAGGAATAACTCTGGTGAACTCCAATACAACGAGAGAAAAAAATAGCAGAGGAATTCTCCAAATTCTACACCAAATGATATAACTTAAGGACCCACTCTGCTAATTCTAGTATAACGAACTCGGCATTAGCCGCTGATTACCTATCCGATTGCAATCTTCCATCACTAACAGAGGAAGAAAATACTTATCTAAATGCAAAAATTACGCTGGACGAATTAGAAGTGGCCGTTAGGGCCTCAAAGATCTCCAAGGCGCCGGGCCCTGATGGTTTCACAAATACATACTACAAGAAATTTTTCCCCATCTTGTCCAAACACCTATTGAGCTTGTTCAACTCATTCTTAGAAGGGAGTCCTATCCCATTCACAATGTCGTCCGCAAATCTGGCGATAATACTTAAAGAAGGGAAGGACCCCACCCAATGTGGCAGTTACAGACCAATCTCATTGTTGAACAACGACCTTAAACTATATAGTAAAATTTTGGCGAACAGACTTAACCCTATCCTCCCGAGACTAATACACAAGGACCAGGTCGGGTTTGTCCTGGGCCGACAGGCCTCAGACAATACACGTAAAATAATTAACTTAGTAGACCATGCCCACCTTTCAGGCTCAAAGGCGATGCTATTAAGCCTAGACGCAGAGAAGGCATTTGACAGGATTGACTGGCTATTTCTAGACCAAACACTGATAAAATTTGGTTTCGGAGACTCGTTCTTAAAGGGTGTTCAAGCACTTTATCAGAACCCTTCTGCCTCAGTACGACTCTCGGGCGGAGGCCTTGAACGATTCCAAATCAAAAATGGTACCCGACAAGGATGCCCCCTATCCCCCCTCCTCTTCGCCCTCACGATTGAACCACTGGCGTCTAAAATAAGACAAACCCGAACATCCAGGGAATCCCTATCGATAAAGCGCAATACAAAATTTCCCTATTCGCTGATGACATCATTCTTACTTTGACTAAACCCCTAACTTCCCTCCCTAACTTTCAGAAGAAACTGACGGAGTTTGGTAAAGTATCAGGATACAAAATAAACAGCGACAAATCAGAGGCTCTAAATCTTAGTCTCCCAGATCCCGAAGTCAAACTCCTCAAAACTAACTTTAACTACAGATGGTGCCCTTCATACATTAAATATCTGGGAATTAATGTGTCAAGGCACTACCGGGATTTATACTGGGATAACTACCCGAAGTTATGGGACAAGATCAAAAAGGATCTAGATCAGTGGGAAGGTTACCAGATATCGTGGTTCGGTAGAATGATATCTACTAAGATGAATATACTCCCAAGAATGTTATACCTTTTCCAAACACTCCCGACCCACGTTCCGGGCGCTGATCTAAAACATATTCAGAACAGATTGTTCCACTTCATTTGGCAGGGCAAGAGATCCAGAGTCGCCAGATCGGTCCTGCTGGCAGCAAGATCTAGGGGAGGACTGGGAGTATCAGACCTACACAGATATTACTTAGCTGCACAGCTCAAGCAGGTAGTAATGTGGAACTCGGACCCGACCCGTTGTAGTTGGGTAGAGATAGAGACTCGATGTGCCAAAATGCCTTCTCTGCAAGCCTGCCTCTGGAGCCTGGACAGAGGAGAGGGGCATACACACAATCTTAAACTACAGGCCTCACGTTTCACGTGGGACTTCTGGATAAGATGTAAATACAAATATGGCCTTACCACCAAAAGTTCCCAATTGACCCCCATCTTTAACAATCCGAAGTTCCCCCCCGGGATGTGGATCTAAACTGTTCGATCAATTCAACACATGGGGTATAGAGGCGATTGCGGACCTACTGAGCCTAGGGAGGCTTCTGAGCTACCAAGAATTGAGGACCAAATATAAAATTAGAGAATTGGACACATTTAAATACCTCCAAATCAGAAACTTTATTAGAACAACATGCCCTCTCCCAGAATACCCCACTCTCACAACGTTTGAACAACTTTGCGAGACAAAGACCCACCAGAAAGGTCTAATCTCTGACATATATGGTGCTCTAGAGCGCTCCTCGACCCCCAAAGAGCATGATTATATGCTCAAATGGGCAGCAGACCTGAATATAAATATAGACAGAGAGACTTGGGAAGAAATCTGGCAGGCAGCCTCAGAGACCTCCCTATGCACTACAATAAAGGAAAACATTTATAAAATTATGTTTGGCTGGTATCTTACCCCAGCACGATTAAACCAGATCTACCCTCTGGCATCAGACCTATGTTGGAGAGGCTGTGGTCATAGAGGGGACATGGCCCACATCTGGTGGACCTGTCCAGAAATTGTGAAGTACTGGGCTAAGGTCCAAATTTTGATAAAAGTGGTCACTGACCTGGAATTACCTATCGAACCACTGACCTACCTGTTGGCCGCACCAATGACTGACATAGTCCGGCCAACCAGTAAATTAATATCCTTCATTCTTACCGCGGCAAGATGCTGTATTGCGGCCTCCTGGAGGAAAACAACCACGCCGGCACTGGGAACGTTCAAAAAAAGAGTCGGCGAGGTGATGATCATGGAAAGGCTTACCGCTATCGTGAGACAAAAACTCCCCGCCTACGAGGACATCTGGGAACCGTGGATTTCCTGCAAAAGGTTCAGACAACCAGCTCAAACGTGACAGAGGTCTACCCCCTCCCCAGAAGTGAACTAAAACTACCTGCGAGACCACATCCCCAACAGCCAGATGGGACTCCCAACCCCCTCCGACCCCTCCCCCCTCTCTCCCCCCCCCCTCACCCTTCCAGTCCCCCCCCCTGCCTTCCCTCTCTGAAGGCACTCCCCCCTCTTTACTGACAACTGAGGTTGTCAATCTGTTTCCCCCCCAAAAAATTGTCGATTTAAAAATGTTAGGCTATATCGCTTATTGTACCTGCATACATATCTAAATGCCTAATAAAATTATTTGAAAAAAAAAAAATGATTCTCCCATTAACTGTACCTGTTAAACCCTACATAGATTGCTCCATTATTAACTGACACCTCCATTAATTATCCCCACTAAAATTACCACTAACCCTTGATGAACTACCACTGTTCGACCCAACCTCACAAACCATAATCAGTCCATCACCAACTATCCTCTCCTCCGCCTCATCCTATCACAGCCTCACATAATAAAGGGGAAGCTCGGCTCGCTGCCCCAAAACTGTGTGTAATGGCTGCCTCTGTGAGACTCATTTGGCCTGTTTATAATGTATTGAGTGGTAACTTCTTCCAGAAAAGAGCTAATCACTGTGTGATCCCGGGGGATGTGTGTAAAGGTTCTGGTCTCCTGTGACAGGTTTTTTATCTGGTGGATAGTAATGGACATCACTTGGCCCAGTTCTGAATCTCTTGCGGGACTTTCATTTCTGAGTAGTTCGTGATATCAAGACCGCAGGACCGATAGTTCCACACATAATGAGCATAGTCCAGTGCACCTCTCACCGGAGTTATATTGTGCCCAGTTTAGGGCTCTGGACAAAGGATGCGGGGCACCTACATGGAGTTCAACTCCTGGCTAGACCTTCACAGCCCACGGTGAGTAGCCAGATGCAGAGTCACCTCGCTCCTAGACAGGATGGACATTGTCATCCGTGAACAGTTTTTGCCCAAATGTGTACCGGAGGTGCGGGAGTGGGTCATAGAGCATAAGCCGAGAATGCACCAGACGACCGCCATGATGGCAGATGATTTTGTGACCATGCGGCCACAGTTGGAGAAGTGGGTCCTGACCCCCGATCCAGTGCCAGCGACAACACCACCTAACGTAGCTGACCCTCCCAAGGCCACTAAGCTGGGATGGAACAAGTGGAGTGCCGGAGGTGCTGCAGCTAAAGCCTGTACAGTTTGCCCATGAGCGCCGGTTCTACCAGTGCAATTGGCTAGGCCATCTGCGGGTGGACTGCCCCAACCCACCCTGCTCCAGTAACCCCAATATGGGGCAATGCTCACAAGCAGCGAGACCAATCCACTACGTGAGATTGGCCCCAAAAGCATAGCAAGTGGAGGCCGTGCAGAGTGTGCAGCAGCAGACCTAGCAGCAGCAGTCAACGATGCAGAAGTGGATCTGGAGGGACATGGAATCGCAGCCATCGGGCTGGAATCCAATGATGTCCGCCAACAATATTTGTGCCCGGTTACCATAGGCCATCTCCGGGTGGCCGGCCTGATGGACACCGGTGTTACGGTAATCTGGTGCAACCTGATATGGTCAGCCCAGAGAAACTTCTCCAAGGCACGGGGATGCCGGTGAGAATGCTGGACAGAGCCCCCAAGTTATTGCAAGTTGTCCGGGTGTTACTTGATCAGGGCACTAGTAGAGGAGTCTGGGATGTCACAGTGTAACCCGGCTTGGACACCAACATCCTGCTGGGCAATGACTTCGGGCACTTTATTTGCTCCTACTCTGAGGAGAATGCACCAGTGGCTGCGGTCACCCGAGCAAAGGTCAGGCAGTTGCCCAGGTGGAAGTGCCTTTGGCATTGCCGCACACCACCCCAATTATCTCTCCCCAGCTTTTGGAGCCAAAGAGAGCTGAAGTCCCGGTGGACACCAAGCATGTAAGCCAGAACAAGCCAGACATTTGTCCCGAACCCTGTCCCAACATTTCCTCTGACTGTTTGACAGGGCCAACCTACCAGAACTGAGCTAGGAGTTCATGGACATTGTGTGATCGGACCCCAAACAGGAGGATATGATACTTGGGAGACCGAGTCTGACTCCAAGGGTGTGTCCCATCGGTTCCATTGGCACCACAGTTTCTCATAACAGGAATCCAAGAGTGCTCTGATCAGATCAGGGACATTAAGGCGACAGATAGTTGTTACTCATGAGTATAGGGCACAGTTGATGCAGATATCCCATGTGATCCTGCTGGTAGGGGCATCAGATAGTCACTCATACTAGAGCCCGGCTACTACAGACTTTCTACTCACCGGCGTCATGACAGGAGGTATTGGTGTTCTGCCATAACTGTAATCCCTGCCACCTAGTGGGCAAGTCGAGTGACCACACAAAGGCTCCCCTGAGACCGCTACCGGTGATCGGTGATCGGTGAGTCCTTCCAGCGTCTAGCTGTAAATATAGTGGATCCGCACATGATCCCAGTTGCTCTGTCCTTGATTGAAGCACGTCAATTGGCAGAGTCTTTGATTGAGATATTCACTAGGGTAGGTTTCCCAAGTGAGATCCTGGCTGATCCGGGGGCACAGTGCATGTCCGAACTGCTCCAATGTCTCTTGGCAATGTGCGATCAAATCTCTCTGTACAACCCCCTACCATCCCCAAACGAATGGATTATGTGAGCGGTTCAATGGGACCTTAATGTCAATGTTGCAAGCATTTGTGGAAGCTGAAAGGGTGAGACTGACAAGCTCACTTACATCACCTGCTATTCGCGTATCTTGAGGTGCCAAAGGAGTTTACCATCCGTTCCCCCTTCAAACTCCTCTATGGGTGCCATGTCCGTGGACCACTCAATCTGTTTCATAAGGGCTGGGAGGGGGAGATACTTATGCTTTGGTGCTACATTACGTGGTGGGGCTCAGGGACCAGATAGAGGAACACATGGGGTTGGCACAGGCTAAACTTGAGGCAGCTCAGATCAGGCAATAGCGCTGGTATGATAGGAGTTTCCGTAGTAGAGAATTAATCCCAGGGCAGCAGGTGCTTGTTCTGAAGCCCACTTGGCAGAACAAGCTACTTGCCGCCTGGGCGGGCCCGTACACGGTTCACCGGCGGGTGCATGAGTGTAATTATGTGGTAAACCAGGATCCAGAGGCAGGTAGGCACATAACATACCATATCAATATGCTAAAGGAGTATCACAAGAGCGGGTCGGAGGTGTTTGCTATTTGTAGCCCGCTTCTGGGTGATCCGGCAAGCCAGGCTCTGCCTGATCTCCTGGGAGAAACCCGGCAGGGAGGCTTAGTGGAGCAGGTGGAGATGGGTCCCCAACTCGCGGTTCCCAAGCTGGTGCGAGAGATGCTAGAGCAGTACCAGGTAATGTTTACAGATAATCAGGGCATTACCCATCTAACCGATCACCCGGTCAACACCGGGGATCATTGGCCACTCCTCAAGAAGTGTAATGGATCTCTGCGGAGGTTAAGTGGAGCATTAAGGGGGAGGTTGAGGAGATGATGGCATTAGGGGTAATTTCTCGTGCTCAGTGTCCTTGGGCTTCCCCGGTATTCGTGGTGCCAAGGAGGGTGGGACCACTTGGTTCTGTGTAAAATAACGTCAGCTTAATACTCAGACCGTGGCAAATGCCTATCCTTTGTCCCACATGGATGAGCTCTTAGATGAGCTCATCGGGGCCAGGTATCTGGCCACCATGAATCTGTACAGATTCCATTGACCCAGCAGGCGTAGGAAAGGTCGGCTTTCAACATCCTTGGCTTGTAAGAATTTTTGGTCATGTCATTTGCGATGAAGAAAACGCCGGCCATGTTCTAGCGCCTTGTCAACCGGTTGCTGGAAGGGATTAAGGGCTATGTTAGGGCTTATCTGGACGACTTAACCATTTGTATTAATGACTGGGACACTCATCTGGTTAATGTAGCAGCAGTCCTAGATAGGATCAGGGAGGCTGGCCTGACACTAAAGCCATCCAAGTGCCAAGTCGGCATGGTGGGGTTATTGTACCGCAGCTACCGGGTAGGCCGGGGACATCTCAAGCCTGAGCCCACGAAAGTTGTGTCAATAGTGGACTGGCCAGTCCCCCACACTATAAAGCAGGTAATCACTTTTATAAGTACCACCTGCTACTATAGAGTGTTTTTGCCCCAGTATAGTGCCCTGGCTCAAGCCATGACTGATTTAACAAAGAAGATGCTGTTGGTGCTAGTTGCCTGGTCTCCTGAGTGTGGGCAGCGTTACAGGCTTTCAAAGATGCTCTAGCCAGTGCTCTGATCCTGGTGGTCCTCGATAACATCAAGCGATTCTTGGTGCAAAGGACGCGTAGGGTGGATTATTCTCTGGCAGAGACATTTTGGCTTCCTTCCCTGTTAGCCCTTCCACCTCCCTCCGTGGCCTTGGCTGTCTGAGCCCTTAGCACTTGCGTGCGTCCCTCCCCTGTTCCGGCTCACAGCGGTGACGTCATTGACTATCGCGAGACCTCTGGTCTGCGTGACTGTCCCAGTGAGTCCTTCGGCGGCACTGAGTTTGGGCGGCTTTCTACCCAAGAGCTGACCCGCGTTTGAGGACAGTTGTGGCGGCTGGTGGCGTGGAGCCACAGGAGTTGTGCTTCCCAGCGGTGCAGAGTCTCTAGGCGGTCCAGCTGTATCATCCTCCCTCCAGGCCCCGGAGTGTTAAGTGTGATTGAGCTACAGGCGTATACATATCAGGAAACAAAAGAAAACAGCGCACAACGCCAAATAGTGAAGCAAATTCAACAATATATTATAGAATTAAAAAGGGGGTAATATATCTGCGTACATGAAAAAAGTTGGTAAAAGGCATGTAGTGTGTATCACACTGTTTACCACTCGGCAGCTGTTAGCTGTAGATTCAGGTGCTTGCTTCCCTCTGCTGCTGCAGCTCAGTTGATTCTGGGGCAGGACGTCAGTCTTTTCACTCCCAAGGGGATTTCCCTTCATGCAGCCAGGTTGAGCTGAGCCACCCCTGCGAAAAAATGCTGAGCCACCCCTGCGTTTACAGCTGCAGACGCCATTATCCCCAACACGGTTATGTGGCACTTATTATTTAATGTATAATTATCTCACTGTGGGAGTTGTGGTTTAATTTTTTATACATTTTTTATCACTAAATTGATGGTATAGTCACTGCACTGTATATATTTATACATTTAAACTTTATAGGTAGTTAGGTAGTAGCGCACAGTTTTGTTTTTTTGTGTATACATATCAGCATTGCTGTAAGTAGGGTCTCAATTTTAGCCCCACTGGATGCCATCACTTCATTAGTGGTTTCTGCCCAACTAGCACGTTTGTTGTTTTATATTTACTTTTTAATCATTGTATTAAACTGCTGTCTTTTTTTGCATACTATATCAGTGATTTGTTGTTTGTATTTAGTTGCACTATGATCTTTTTTTTTTTCTTTTTTTCTCGTTCATGTTGTCGTCTTACATGTCTGTTTGTCTGAGATTACATTGAGGACACTTCCATGGAACTCATCCCAGCCTTTTGAATCGGACTATATTTGGTCAGATTTTTATTTCCTTTAGGCGCCGGTTTATCTGTTTTTACTGTGTTTTCTGGTTTGTGTCACCTATTTTTCCTGGCTGCCTTCACCTCAATATTTAGGGGTGTATGTATATTTATTAGTTGTCTAATTGTCACTAATTTTTTATTTTCATTGCATTAGCGCTGTTCCCACTGCCCTTCCCCTTAGGCTTTCAAAGATGCTCGAGCCAGTGCTCTGATCCTGGTTGTCCTCGATAACATCAAGCGATTTTTGGTGCAAACCAATGCTTCAACTTATGGCATCAGTGCTGTGCTAAGCCAGGTAGGTGAGGATTGCAGCGAGGATACGTTCACCTACCTAAGCTGCAAGCTGTTGCCTTGGGAGTTCACCTATGCCACAATCGAGAAAGAGGGTCTCAACAATGTGTGGGTTCTCAAGAAGTTATAGGTCATGTTTACGGGAAGCCTTTCACTGTGATCACTGATCGCAACCCCCTTAGCTTGTTGCAGCGGGTGTAAGGTGAAAATGGGAAGTTGGTGTGACCTCCAGGAGTTTAATTTTACCATTCAACACAAAAAAGTGCAATGAGCACAGCAACGCCAATAGTCATTCCCAGCATGATTATCCCAGCCCCGATAAACGGACTTCCAGGGTCTTCAGCCTTGGAGAGACACCTGATGGGGTAGCTTTCCCAGAGCCTTCATCTTAAAGGGGGATATTTGATGGTATGGGGAAGCCTACCTCACATAATAAAGATGAAGCCCGGCTGGATACCCCAAAACTTTGTGTAATAGCAACCTCGGTGAGGCTCGTTTGGCCTGTGTATAATGTATTTTGTGTAACCTCTTCCAGAAAAGAGCTAATCACTGTGTAATCTCTAGAAGGGGGAAAACAGTAGGAATTGGGAACAGGGATTGTATCGGTAAAAAAAAGGCACTTTTGTGCCCTGTAGTAGTACAGTATGTTCCCCATACATTTAGTAAGGCAGCCAGCACTGCCTTTTGTTTTGCTAGCATTTCGGAGAAAAGCTGCTTTGTGACAGAAGGTGGGGTCGGTGTGAGTATGAGGACAATGGTGAGCAGGGAAGGGATGGTAATCAGGTCCGGGGAAATGGTTCTCGTTGGTGCAAATACTTTTTTCACCTGAGAGGCTGAGGTGCCTACCCAGCGGGATGTATGGGGCTGGCTAGTTCAACCGTTGCCGGGTCTGAGTCCCATAGGCACAATTTCCATTGGCTATTTCAAATTTCCCACTCGCTAGACCCTCCCTACTCGAGGGGCGGTCAAGAGTGACTAAGCCGGCCCCCTCCTCTGATTTGTACAGCCGGACAAGACAACGTCCTCCGATTGGCTGGTTGCCCCTGCTCCATGAAAAGTATAGGAGCCCGAGAGCTATGTAAGGGGAGAAGCCGATCAGAGTACCAGACACGTTTTGAAGCTGATCGGACAGGCAACTGGCGGGATTTTAAATAGTGCTATTGGGACAATAGCACTGAGAAGGAGCTGTACAGGGCAAATCTACTGAAGCAGTCCCCTGCACCTAGTTGAGGCTAGATTCTTCTCCCTCAGACCCCAGTTGGCGAAGTGTGTTAAAAAATCTGGTCTCCCGTGACAGGCTTCTTCCCCAAGCTGCGTGGGAAAGATATGGAAGCCTATCAAGCAATGGTTTGGGAGGATGCTGGTGACTACCAGGTGGTAAAAGCACTGCTCTGGCCTCAGTATGAGATCACGCCCGAGACTTACTGGACCCAGTTTCATGCCATGCACAAGGGGTCCAAGGATTTGCACACTGACTCTGTGGCCCGGTCAGCCCATCATGCAAAGAGGTGAGTAACTGTGTGTTCAGTGAGTACCTTCAATGTATTCCTTAACCTAATCGTGAAGGAGCAATTTGTACTCAAACGTTTCCCGGAGGTGAGTGAATGCATTATGGATGGCAAACCATCAATGGCTCAGCAAACTGCAAAGATTACGGATGAGTTCATGGCGGCTCGACTCCTATTCTGGCAACAACCCCAACCGAGTGTTCCAGTTCCTGGCCACCAACCTCCTCGGCACACATAAACCCCAAGGTCCGATGCATCTTTGTGGAGCTGCCCAGTGCCCCCTAGTTCCAGAACCCGACCACCAAGTTTACCCATAAGTGGCAATGCTTTGGTTTCAACAGGGCGTGCCACCCGAGGGTGGATTGCCCCACTGCACTTTGAACCGATCCACCTGCGATGGGAACCACAACCCAGCTCCTCATATAAACGCCAGGGTAAGTCACATTCCCATGCTCGAGCAATAGCAGGTGACCAACCATATCACCCAGGCAACCCAGGTCCCAGTCTCCGAGGCTGCCGAGATTGCTGCCTGTGCTGCAACACAAAGAGGAGCCACCATTGGGCTAGAGCAGATCATTGTGCGGTTGAAATATTTGTGCCCTTATACCATCAGCACTATGATGGTGGCCAGCCAGTTGGACCCTGGCACGGTCATAACTCTTGTCAAACCTGATATGTTTGGGCCAGAGCATCTGCCACCTGTCCGATGGTGCCCCTAAGTCCCTGCAGGTGGCCCGTGTTTTCATCGATTAGGGCATGGCCCAGAGCATCCGTAATGGCAGAGACCTCCCAGGCCATAACACCAACATGTTGTTGGGAACTGATTAGGGCAATTTTATGTGCCACTAATAGGGGTAGAGTGTGTCCGTCGAGTGTGCCCTATTGTGGGAGCGAAACATGTTAGTGTGTTTCTCTGGTTGCCAATAACTATGTTTTTACCACACCCTCTTCATCTGTTCCTGCTCGTGGTGCAACGCTATCCTTGGCTCTTTGCCAAATTTATTTCCCATTGTGGCTGTGACCTGCTGTCAGACTTGAGACCTTGCCACCTCTGACACTATGTTTGTTCAGGGTCCCAAGAGTGAAACCATCACTCCCCGGACATTGGAGTTCATCCCTTGGATGTCCTGGAGGAGACCAGTAAAGTAAGCTGGGTGTAACCTGACAAAACTGACAACCCTATCCCTGCCAGTATGACTAGGGCCAATGAGCCAGAGCACAGTCGGCAGTTCCGCAATACCTTGCTGTCAGATCAGAGCTTAGACGGCATGTGGCAGCACGCTGCCCAACCGGTCATTGAGTCCAGATCCGATTGGCTTGTGAGTGCCACCAGCTCCCATACAGGGAACAGAGCCCTGGGACTCCGGACTGACCATGGACGGGGGTATTAAAACATTTAATACGTAATGTGTTGGGGCTCAGAATAAACTGGTGCACGCTTTGTAGAGAGTATTTTCATTGCTGCTACATTTAGCTACAACTGATTGTGTGTTAAGTGCACATTTTTTTTTTCTATAATGAACAGGGACCTGAGACTCTGGTAAATAATTACATATTTTGCCTAAATTATCCAGTGATGTACGCACATAGATGGGATTGCAATTGAGTAATGGGTTAATATAAACATATTGAAAGTACCTTGTGCAGGAGAAAGGTGAGTTGGCTAGAATAGCCGTGTGTATTAACCCTGGTTGCATATCACATGCTCACTTGTGTGCGGTCCGTGACAGAGAGTATATGGGCCACATGCTCACAGATGGACCGTACATGACATTGCTGTTCCTCAGATTTAAAAAAAAAAAGAAAAAAAAATGACACAAGGGACAGGTTCTGTAATTTTTAGTTTATAGCACAGAGTATATTAGTGGTACAAAAATAAATTCTGATTATTGTTCTTGCTCATAAAGGAATTAATTTGATAAATTGTACCTCCAAAAAACTTGTGCTGTTTATTTCGAAGACCAGATGCTGTAATTATGTGTTCTGCCTTTTGGTTATTGAATTTTTCTATACCATTATGCTATTTTATTTTCTAACATGTCAACATTAATTATATTATGACTTGATTTTGCATGTTCGAGGGCAATCTGTAAACAACGTTGGTTGAATAAAATTATTTTTTTAAATTGTTCTTGCATCAATGTTACTCACTTGTCTTTAATGATACATTATATACATTTTCAGTATAATAAACCTTCATGGCTTGCGAATTTGTGTCCGATATAAAAACAGGTTTTAGCCTTTACAAGCAAGTAATGAAGATACCGATTTCTAATCCAACAGCGCCACCGTGTGGTAAATTGTTTCAAGAATAGACTCCTAATACCAATACGTTGCGCCTTTTGTATAATCACAAACAGAAACAAACACTACTTTATAGTGTATTAGCCATGCTACACTACTTTGTTTTAATTTATTTAGGGATGAACTAGAAACAGTTTTTTTTTGTTTAGCTTTATAGTTATGGTTCCAGCAAACTAAATGCACTTTAATCAGTTCATCAATTTTATGGGATTTTTTCCTTAAAATCATTATGTCGGTAATTAAAGTTCACCCCCAAGTTATATATACAGTAGGTGCCTTTATGGTATTAAATATTGATTTGCTTTCTGCAGTGTCGTATCAAACGCAGTACTGTTTCTAATGACAGAACTGACACCTCCACATACATGGACTTAATTATACATTACTTTACAAATGAAGAGAACTATTATCATAAACAATTAAAGTGACTTAGAATGGAGATAGAAATATAATAAAAACATGTCCTGCAGGAAATGTGAAATACTATAACGCTTTTTTGATGCTGTGGGTGGCTCTGAAAAGAGCCTTTGTGTTGGGTATGTGGGGATCTCTGCTCCTGGTCTCGGGGGTGAAGCTCACTTGCTGCTCTTGGCCGGTTTGTGGCTCTCGGTTTTCTTGGGCAGTAGCACGGCCTGGATGTTGGGCAGGACACCCCCCTGAGCGATGGTGACCCCTCCGAGCAGCCTGTTCAGCTCCTCGTCGTTCCGCACAGCGAGCTGCAGGTGCCGGGGGATGATGCGGGACTTCTTATTGTCCCGGGCGGCGTTACCGGCCAACTCCAGGATCTCAGCGGTCAGATACTCCAGCACTGCGGCCAAATAGACCGGGGCTCCGGCCCCCACACGCTGAGCATAATTTCCCTTCCGAAGCAGCCTGTGCACACGGCCGACTGGGAACTGCAGCCCAGCCCGAGATGAGCGAGTCTTGGCCTTAGCGCGAGTTTTCCCGCCTTGTTTGCCTCTTCCAGACATCGTGTATCACTCAGACAGCAGCTCAGGTAACAGGAGAAGTGACAAACCCCGCCCCCTGTGCCCTTATTTATACACGCAGACAGCAGCTGAACTCCTCTGTGATTGGTCAGTTTTGAAAACAGCCAATCAGTTCCATAATCCTGTAACCACCAATCATCTAATTTGAAAGAAAACTGATGATGTCTTAAACGGTCACATGATAAAGTCAGCCAATAGACGAACAGAATGCTGGGGCTGCTAGTTTGCATAGGACTCCTATAAATAGAGCTGCTGGGGGTTTAGGTGACATTGTATCATCACAGCGCTGAACCTGTGAAACCAACTCAACTGTGGCAAGTAACACAGATCAAGAAGCTTCCTAAAAAGTGCGACAATACACTCAACAAGAGAACTTGGAGTAATGAGGCTCAAGCCTCGGTATCCAATATCACCACTGACAGATTTAATCTGTCAGTCAGAACAGAACGGTCAGTAGGTGACATTGTTTCTCTGCTGTTTGGAGAAGAAGCATCGCCCGACATGCCTGAACCAGCCAAGTCTGCGCCAGCGGCCAAGAAGGGCTCTAAGAAAGCCGTGACCAAGACCCAGAAGAAGGATGGGAAGAAGCGTAGGAAGAGCAGGAAGGAAAGTTACGCGATCTACGTGTACAAAGTGCTGAAGCAGGTTCACCCTGACACCGGCATCTCCTCCAAGGCCATGGGCATCATGAACTCCTTTGTGAATGATATCTTCGAGCGCATCGCAGGGGAATCGTCCCGTCTGGCTCATTACAACAAGCGCTCGACCATCACTTCCCGGGAGATCCAGACCGCTGTGCGCCTGCTGCTGCCGGGAGAGCTGGCCAAGCACGCCGTGTCCGAGGGCACCAAGGCGGTCACCAAGTACACCAGCGCCAAGTAACCCCGATCTCATCACTGACCCACAAACACAAAGGCTCTTCTAAGAGCCACCCACTTTATCACTATAAGAGATATGCTCATATGTCATCTGTGCTCGGGATAAAAGGGAAGTGTTCTATTATACATTGCAATTTCTCAGTTATTTGCTTTTGTAGCTATTATATATTATAAAGTATCTTATGTGATGTATTTTTAGCTCTTTCTGGCTTCCTACCCAGCCACGTGTTTGCTGCACTTGTGTTGTTTTGTTAGTAAGAGGCGGGAGAACCGCAGACAAAGTGACAATCGCCGAGAATCCCCTTCAGATAATCTGCAGGTCACACACATCCCACAGGGTGGCGCTGCTGTGTTAGTAATGTGGTTCGTGCTCGGGAAGTGGGATTTGGGGTTAATAACCTGCGATTATTTTCCCTCATTTACTTTTTTTGAGCCTCACTAAAATACAGATTATATGTGCACGTGTCAGAATAAGTGTGCATGAAATGATGCCCTCACACCCGCATGGTATATAACGCATCTGATCGGGGGAAAATCCTAGTGCAGTTTGGGATTAGTAACAGACCATGCAATCCGTGTTTGCCACATGCGTTAGATACGAGCACATGCATTTGCATTATCAAAATTGGCCTTTTATAGTTTGTCGCACATTTTTTATTCCATTTACATAAATATAACAAGTGATATTTCTCATTGTCCTGTTGGGTTGGACATTAATTTAGAAATCGGTCAAATCTGCATTAAATAGGCTGGGAGGTGTTACATTAAAGGCTTCTATTGTCACCTTGTTCAATCTGTTATCAGGGATTGCACCTTTTTAGTATAAAAACAAGGCTGAGCAACATGTGTTTCCTCAGATTTCAGTAGCAGTTGATGTGGTTTTGTGATAACTTGTCAGAACTCTAAATCGCAAATATTTATCACGTCCTGTTTTTTTGAATCCTAAAACCACACAAAAAAAAAGCAACACAAATATACAGAGAAGGTAAAAAGGGCCAAAGGATTTAATATCTGCCATTCACACACAGACCACACGGTGGCGGTATTGCTTTGGTACTAACGTGTATCCCGGAGACCTGGATTTCTCACGTGATCTGAATCAGGTTTCACCCCCAGATAGTTCTGTGACACACTGCACGTTGTGTGGCTTCCCTTAATAGAATTGGTGTGAATTAAGTCCAAATCAATAGGACTCTGACATTGCTGCATAATTCTTGATACATTTAGGTTTAATCCCTTGAATAGCCCATAATGTAATGAAAAACATTGAGTAAAATCCTGAATTTGCAAAATGATAACTGAGCAAAACACATGTACAGGTGCTGAGACTGCCAGAGATGCCACATTCCCCATA
The DNA here is from genome assembly GCF_040206685.1 of Ascaphus truei. Classification (NCBI taxonomy): domain Eukaryota; kingdom Metazoa; phylum Chordata; class Amphibia; order Anura; family Ascaphidae; genus Ascaphus; species Ascaphus truei. Next base: position 100,453 of record NW_027454008.1, read on the forward strand.
ACATCTATAGAGGGAGAAAGGCAGCAAAACACAAATGTATCACTCGCATTAATAAGAAACACTTGGGCTGTTCCTTCACTATCCCAACATCACTTGTGACATTTTTACATCTATTCAATTACTGTCTCTATTCTAAATCCAAGCTCCGTAATATTCATTCAAAGATCCCATGTTATTCCAGTCACATTTTTTTGCACAGTTTGGTTGCCTCATTCCTCTGCCCTTAGTTATCATTACACTCAATGGGATCTGCCCAAAGTAATCATGGCCGCCGAGTGCATCATCTATCATCTCTATGGTGACCGAGACTCTTGATAATGGGCATGCGCAGTAAGGTCTCCATTGCAATACATTACTATGCATGTCCCTGACTCCCAGCTTCACTTCCCCGGAACTACATCTCCCGTGATCCCCCGCGCACCGGGCTTTAGTTCGGAGGCTGCACGGTGGGTGAATGTGGTTCATGTAATAAGACGGAGGAGCAAGAGGAGAAGCAGCGGCGGCGGCCATGTACCTAGTGCTGTGCGGAGGGGGTGGGAGGAGGTGGGGTAAGGGCTCTGTGATAGCTTTCTTATGTGACCTCATAGTTTAATGTCATCCATCATTATCAGGAGGATAATGATTTCTCTGCTAATTAGTCTCCACAAATCCCCCACTGTAAGGTGATCCTGGTTAGGCAGCTTATCCCATCATCGTCACTACAGACACATAATGGTGAGATGGAGAAGTGAATGGACTCATTATACAAATCTGTTATCTGAGATGTAGGTTTTGCCTTTTTATTTATATTTATTTTTATTTATATATTACATTTTATTTTGAATTCCTCAATGTTTCCTCTTATGGAGAAACATTGACATAACATCGTATTTGAAACCTCTTAGAAAACTCTTATTTTTATAGCAGCTGTTTATCCTTAATCACAGCAACATTGGGGAGTAGCACAACCATAAACTAGGAACCTGTGGGTGTGCAAAATATCTCCCCCTCCCCACCCCAAAATAGTGGGTTTTAAAAACTCCCAATAACACGTTTCTATTTAATTTTCCATTGTCTAGGAAACGTAACCTTGAGAAACGAGATGCCAACGGTCTACTGTACATGCAAAGCCCAGGAGAGAAACAGACGCACTCCCAGGAAAAGATCCGGCCCTCATCTCACAGCTGGTCCTGGGGAGGTGGATATTATTTGCAGGTTGTGATATCAGTCACAGGAGACAAGGACACTTAACATCGGGAACACACACACACACACACACACACACACACACACACATTTTGAACGAGGTCGACAGACGGCGCTACCCACAGTTTAGGCACAAACTCACCCAAACAGGGAATCCTTTCTCAACTAGGTGCCAGGCGCCGCTTCCAAGTCTGACCCGGGAGGCTTCCACGCTCCGTCCGCTGTGGGTAGCGCAGTAATCCAGGGATGATATTTGCACTATAGCAAGTTCAAATCGCCTGCTCGCCTCCACTTACACGCCTCACTTTGGTTTATCTCCGGCACAAACCTCGGATGGCATAGTAATGAGAAATTGGCAGCTCTTTACAGGGTATATTTCACAGAACATGTATATGCATTTAGCATAGGGACCTGCTTTTGAGACTTACCTTGACGTTGGTTACCAAGCTTGGCATTATTTGATAAAAGGATGTAACCAAAAGTCTCCTTTGTCTTATAGATTTAGTTTTCACTATGTATATTTATTTCCCCATTTATTGCTACCCATTGATTGAAGTGCAGGGAGTAACTTTCTGTCTTTACATAGGTTACCTGTCTTAATAGCAAAGCATGGAAGACGGGGTGCTGACTAATCACCGAGCAGAGGCTCGTCTGATTAGCCAATCCGGGACACAGGAGGTGACTGTGCCCCTAAGACACCCCACAGAGGTGGGTTTGAAGAGGTGTGGGAAATTCAAACTGACAAGTAGAAATTGTACCTACGGGGCTTATACCCAGCAACGGTTCCCCAAGATAACCCAATATATCCCTCAGAGATAGGCGCCTCAGAATCTGGACTGAACAATAGCGCCACTCGGTGAGACATTGTTCCCCAGACCTGAGTCAGCGCTCCTCCCCACTCCTAACAATGGCTGGGGCACTTCCCCACCCACATTCCTGATAGCAGGACCCTATCTCTGTGTGTGCAGGCTCGCTGAGTGATTACCAGCCCTGCACACATGGGCAGCAGCAAAACATACTCATTCTAATCAGGGAGGTACATAAACCCAATCACATTATTCTCTGGGATACTGGGTTAACCCCCTGAGGATCCCTTAAGATAGGTAGGGACAATGGGTTAACCTTTATTAATATGATCCCCATTGGCCCATCTTTTAATCATTGTCTTATAATAGGAAATTAGCAATTACACCAGACAGAATAAGGCACAGGGGAGAGGAATATACACTAGCGATAATTGTGCTATGCTAAAACAATGATGTGGTAAATTATGGTACAATGCACAGTTATGAAAAGTTTGAGCTATCATTACATATCCTTATAGGAAATGTAGGATTATGTTGCAAAGTTACCACACTTCTTCATGCCTCAGAAATCTAAAAAAAAACTATAGGAGGTGCATAGAAACTACAATAATAAGCAGGATAGTGGTATAATTGGAAGTATGTCTCCCTGAATGCCCTTCAACAAACAAATATAAGTCTCACCTAATGCACAATTACAATGTTGTTTTGGTTCAGTCTCCATAATAGGCCATAGGGGACTTTCGATGTCATGTAATATGCCCCACTTGTTGAAGTATCTTGAGCTGTTCTGAGTTCAAAAAGTATTTGTCTGCATTATAACAGTTGTGATCAAGCTCTTGGAATGTCCATACCCCTTGGACGTATTGTCGTCTCTCTGACAGGGTAATGAAGCTTGTATGTAATATAACACATTCATTATAAATGGCATTTATAATTGAAGGTGTGCTGCTGAAGATTACACGGTCTACCGGCAATACTCAACCTCCATTGTGGAAGTCAACAAGCATTACCAGTGCTACTACAAATAGGGGTCAGCAGCTCTCGGCAGACAGGAAACAATTGGTTGCCAAATCGGCATTGCATGGTGTCTGTGAGTATGCCTCAATACAACTGTATCTGTGTATGATGTGCATCTGTAACATAGTTGGCTGACCACTGGGATATGGAAATCTATGCCACACTTTACTTGCTGCATTGCACATAAACCTTATTTACCTCTGTCTGAGAGACGACACCCAGTTGTGGATATTTCAAGAGCTTGATGGGGACGTGTTTTCTGCATATGCATTGTCATGACCCGGATGCAGATCACACCATTTCTAGGGATACTAGGGGGACAAGGTAATAGTACAGGCCTAGCCCAATAGAAATTAAAAGGGGAAAACATAGAACATAAACTCTTACTAGAGTTCATGATGTCGCTTAAGCTTGCTTATCCTGTGGATAAGTTCTTGCAGACTGTGAGGCCTCTGGAACTCAGAAAGGTTTGGGTGAGGACCTCCAGCAGCTGGAGCATGTTGCTTCAAAACAGTCAACAAACGGTTCCACCGGACGCAGAGTTTCTCTGAATCTCTGGAAGTCTTTCTGGGCTTATATAGGTTTAGTTCTCATACAAAACCATGGAGAGGGGGCGGCTAGGCCATTCAGCATTGTCTCTTTAATCAGCTGTCCAATCCGGAGAGTGTTTGAAGCTGAGAAGGACCATGCACACACATGATTATGGCCAGTGTTCGACAAATGCAACCCCCGATCGCCCGGAGGAGTGCATTTAACCCCCTGTAGAGTGCCGTTGCTGTGCTGTGGCTCATTTCAGGATGCCGGGACACGATCAAGCGGGTCACCTAGCAACGCGGGACGCCGTAAGGATAGCCCAGCCGAAGACATCCCTTGGAGGCACTGCAGTGACGCTACACCACACACCAACGCAGGCGCATACAGGCACGCCCTCCCCCACTAAGGATCTCCTAGCAACTGCCGGGACCAGAGGCGCAGAGAGGCCTGGAGATTGTGGCTTTAGCTGGATGTGTCTGTGGAGCGGCGCTGTGTGGCTGGAGGAAGTGCTGCTCGTGTTGCTTCTGCTTCCGTGTGTATCGCGGGCGAGGCGGACGGTGGGAGCCCCCCAGGCTGGATTTCCTCACTCTCATGGCAGGTAAGAGAGGGGGGGGGGAGAGGGAGATGCAGCATACCACTCCAGTGAGCCGGCTTCAGACATAAGAGCATCCCCCCGGTCACTGCTGTATTTCATCTCCTGTCGGCACCGCTGATAAGAGGGAGAGGGAGGAATTTGAGAGGGCGGACACTCGCTCTCGCGTAGGGGAGGGGTTTGGTGTCTGTGTGTGTGTAAGTGGCAGAGAGAGAGTGTGGTTGTGTGTGAGGAGGGAGATGCAGCATACCAGAGTGGTGTGTGTGTGTGTGTGTGTGTGTGTGTGTGTGTGAGTGGGGGAGTGTGTGTGTGTGTAAGTGGGGGAGTGTGTGTGTGTGTGTGTGTGTAAGTGGGGGAGTGTGTGTGTAAGTGGGGGAGTGAGTGTGTGTGTGTGGGAGAGAGTGTGTGTGTGTGTGTGTGTAAGTTGAAGTCTCGCCCTCTGTCTTGCCCTCGCGTGAATAATAGGGGGTGGGGGACAATGATTACATGAATACTAGGGGGTAGGGTATAATGGTTGCACGGTATATGGGTAACAGTTTCACACAGGGATGTGGGGGTTAGTGGATGTCTCTCAGCCTGTGGCAGGTGCTGACATAGTGTGCAGCCAGTTCTGCTGTGGTTTCATCTTCTCCCAGGAGGATCGCTATTTTTTGGTTCTCCTCTATATTATTAAAGTTCTGGATAAGTGCAGTGAGTTTCTCTAGGTGGGCACTCCTCATTTCAGAGTATTGTGTGCAACGCAACAGGACGTGTATTTCATCTTCTACCTCTCCTAGCTCACATCTTTGGCACAGTCTCATCTCCCGCGGCTTCCAGTTCTGTCTGTGTCTGCCTGTTTCTATTTCTAGGCTGTGGGCACTTATTCTGTACTGGCCCAGGGTCTGTCTCTGCTTTGGGTCTTTTACCTTCAGTAGGTAGGGTGCCAGAGTGTATTCTCTCTGTAGGCTGTGGTAGGTTTCCAGCTTCTTTGAGCGCTGGATTTCATTGTCCCACCTAGTCACATACCGCTTCTTCATTTCGTTGGCGATTGAGTTGATTTATTTTTTCGGCAGGTTGTTGATCTGTGTGGGGTTTTGTCCTTGGAGTGAGAGGACAAGTTATTTGATGGCACAGAGTTTAGTGAGGAGGTCCTGGCTTCTCATTGCTCTGTAGCAGTAAGACTGTGGATGGCTGGTGTTTAGGTGGGCCCAGCATGTCCGTGCTCTCTTCTGTCCAGTGAGCAGTAGAGGAAAGCGGCCCAGCTCAGCCCGGCATGCATTGTTTGATGTACTCCTGTGTACTTGGAGAAGGTGTTTTGCAGAATTCCAGATGCAGTATTTCTGTTGGGCTGGTATCCCATTTTGTGGAGTCTGGGTATGTTACAGGGCCGCACCCCTCGCTGCCATACAGAAGGATGGGTGTGATGATGCTGTTGAATATTTTCATCCAGATTCGTATTGGTGGTTTGAGGTGGTACATCTGTTTCCCTATTGTGTAGAATGCTCTGCGGGCCTTCTCCTTCAGTGTATTTATGGGCAGGCTGAATTTCCCTGATGAGCTGATTGTTAGACCTAGGTATGTGTAACTCGCTGTCTGTTCCAGTGCATTGTCGTCCAGTGTGAATTGCGATATGGTTGGATGTTTTTTATATTTTTTCTGGAATACCATTATTCTGTTTTTTTCTAGGTTCACAGAGTGCCCAGGCCTGGCTGAATTTTTCTAGTATTGCCAGTTTCTGTTGGAGGCCTTGTTCTGTTGGAGACAGCAGGAGCAGGTCGTCTGTGTATAGAAGAGACTTAATCTCAGTTCCAGCCAAGTTGAGCCCAGGTGCTGATGAGGATACTAGGGCTGCTGTAAGCTCATTGATGTAAATGTTAAAAAGTGTGGGACTCAGACTGCAGCCCTGTCTAACTCCACGGCCTTGATGGAAGAAGTCTGTCCTTTAGTTATTAACTTTCACGCAGCCTTTGTTTTCAGAGTACATACTTTTGATTGTGTCGTATGTTCTCCCCCCTATTCCGCTGTCTAGTATTTTCAGCAATAGGCCTGGCTGCCAGATGGAGTCAAAGGCTTTTTTGAAGTCCACAAATCAAGCAAAGATTTTGCCCTTGTTGGTGTTGTGGACGTGCTTATTAATCAGGCTGTGTAGGGTATAGATGTGATCCGTGGTGCGGTGATTTGGCAGGAAGCCTGTCTGGCTCTTACTCAGTACACTGCTCTGTCAGGAAGGTGAGGATTCTGCTGTTCAAGATGCTGTTGAACAGTTTCCCCAGGGTGCTGCTGACACAGATTCCTCTGTAATTGGATGGGTCCAGCCTGTCTCCTTTCTTGTGCATAGGGGTTATCAGTCCTTCGTTCCATAGTTCAGGGAAGTAGCTAGTAGTGAGGACCAGGTTGAACATTTTCAGTATTGCTTCTTGTATAGATGGATTGCTATACTTCAGCATCTCTTGTAGAATGCCATCTGGTCCGCTGGCTTTCTTGGTTTTTATTAGTTTTCTTTTTTCTTTTATTTCCTGGATTGTGATTGGTATGTCCAGAGGGTTTTGGTTATCTTTTATAGTGTTCTCCAGTGATGTTTGTTTGGTGAAGATTTGTTTTTGTTCTTGTGTCAGGTTTTCTTCTGGGATTTCTTGGTAAAGGTCCTTGAAGTAGTTTTTCCAGATGTTGCCATTCTGAATGGCCAGGTGTCTGTTATTCTGCTTTGTATCCAGATGTTTCCAGGTGTAACACTGCTTCCTATCGCTTGGCAAGCTGTTACTCTGTGCTGTGTTACCTGCTGACTCACAGGGCCTGAGCCTCTGCCACGGAGAGCCCGGGGTGTATATATATATATATATATATGGGGTGATAATGGGGAAAGGCGGGGTTGCAGACCTGCCTAAGACATGCAGATGAGCATACAGCTATATTTGCATATTTGCTTTCCTGTGGAGGGTTTTTGTCACTTTTTTTACTCACCATAACTTAACTCAGTATTATGGTTTGGCCTATCCCATAAGCCTCTCTTGCATTCCCAGTAAAATCAACCCCACACTGATGAGACCCATCAAGGTCGAAACAGCTGTCTGTGGGTGGTTTTCTGGGTATGCACCTTAACCCTGGCTGTGCTCGAAGCTGTGACCATGCAGCAAGCTTAAGCCTATAGGGAACCATGTTAAAAATGGTTATTGAGGCAAAAAGTGACACTGTGTGCTCATTTGCATGTCATTTCCCAGAATCCCTTGCTGCAGTGGAAGTGCTGTATGCTGGGTGATAATGGGGAAAGGCGGGGTTGCAGACCTGCCTAAGACATGCAGATGAGCATACAGCTATATTTGCATATTTGCTTTCCTGTGGAGGGTTTTTGTCACTTTTTTTACTCACCATAACTTAACTCAGTATTATGGTTTGGCCTATCCCATAAGCCTCTCTTGCATTCCCAGTAAAATCAACCCCACACTGATGAGACCCATCAAGGTCGAAACAGCTGTCTGTGGGTGGTTTTCTGGGTATGCACCTTAACCCTGGCTGTGCTCGAAGCTGTGACCATGCAGCAAGCTTAAGCCTATAGGGAACCATGTTAAAAATGGTTATTGAGGCAAAAAGTGACACTGTGTGCTCATTTGCATGTCATTTCCCAGAATCCCTTGCTGCAGTGGAAGTGCTGTATGCTGGGTGATAATGGGGAAAGGCGGGGTTGCAGACCTGCCTAAGACATGCAGATGAGCATACAGCTATATTTGCATATTTGCTTTCCTGTGGAGGGTTTTTGTCACTTTTTTTACTCACCATAACTTAACTCAGTATTATGGTTTGGCCTATCCCATAAGCCTCTCTTGCATTCCCAGTAAAATCAACCCCACACTGATGAGACCCATCAAGGTCGAAACAGCTGTCTGTGGGTGGTTTTCTGGGTATGCACCTTAACCCTGGCTGTGCTCGAAGCTGTGACCATGCAGCAAGCTTAAGCCTATAGGGAACCATGTTAAAAATGGTTATTGAGGCAAAAAGTGACACTGTGTGCTCATTTGCATGTCATTTCCCAGAATCCCTTGCTGCAGTGGAAGTGCTGTATGCTGGGTGATAATGGGGAAAGGCGGGGTTGCAGACCTGCCTAAGACATGCAGATGAGCATACAGCTATATTTGCATATTTGCTTTCCTGTGGAGGGTTTTTGTCACTTTTTTTACTCACCATAACTTAACTCAGTATTATGGTTTGGCCTATCCCATAAGCCTCTCTTGCATTCCCAGTAAAATCAACCCCACACTGATGAGACCCATCAAGGTCGAAACAGCTGTCTGTGGGTGGTTTTCTGGGTATGCACCTTAACCCTGGCTGTGCTCGAAGCTGTGACCATGCAGCAAGCTTAAGCCTATAGGGAACCATGTTAAAAATGGTTATTGAGGCAAAAAGTGACACTGTGTGCTCATTTGCATGTCATTTCCCCAGAATCCCTTGCTGCAGTGGAAGTGCTGTATGCTGGGTGATAATGGGGAAAGGCGGGGTTGCAGACCTGCCTAAGACATGCAGATGAGCATACAGCTATATTTGCATATTTGCTTTCCTGTGGAGGGTTTTTTGTCACTTTTTTTACTCACCATAACTTAACTCAGTATTATGGTTTGGCCTATCCCATAAGCCTCTCTTGCATTCCCAGTAAAATCAACCCCACACTGATGAGACCCATCAAGGTCGAAACAGCTGTCTGTGGGTGGTTTTCTGGGTATGCACCTTAACCCTGGCTGTGCTCGAAGCTGTGACCATGCAGCAAGCTTAAGCCTATAGGGAACCATGTTAAAAATGGTTATTGAGGCAAAAAGTGACACTGTGTGCTCATTTGCATGTCATTTCCCAGAATCCCTTGCTGCAGTGGAAGTGCTGTATGCTGGGTGATAATGGGGAAAGGCGGGGTTGCAGACCTGCCTAAGACATGCAGATGAGCATACAGCTATATTTGCATATATATATATATATATATATTCGGTGCAGCGCCTCCACCTGTGACAGATCCCGCCAAAGGGGGAGTCTTCGCAGGACCTCTATACAAGAATTTCTCTCACACGACCATGTTATAAAACCAATCTTGTTTACTGATAAATCAACCTTACGATACATTGCATGCCATGACATTCCAATCCGCTGGTACACAACATTTAACACACCACGGAGGACGTCCACAATTATGCGCCTCGGCGGACGCCAACAATAACTTGCGCCTCGGCGGACTCCAACAATAACTTTCCCCCAATCCCACCACCGGGTGTTCCCACCCGTGTCCAAATACGTTAATCAGTTATCTTGCTTCCAACGGCCGTGTGTATGTGTATGGGTGACTGCGCAGCCACTAGGTCTTAGGTGATTGAAAGGGTAGAGTTGGTGCACTTGATGAAATTCCTGCCGAGCACTCCGGTGCTCGGAACTGCTACGGTTCTTCAAAAAGAGTCTGGGGATTCACGCTGCGATATGGGGCGCTTCTCCCCGACAAGATAGTCCCGAACACAGCAGTAGTTTTAGGGGGGGTAAATCCCCTTACTAAGGGTGTCCCTAGCTCCGCTTGTCTCTACGGTGACTCAGGGCTAACTGGGCCGGGGCACCTTGACTGCGCCTGGGGGGGGGGTACAACCTCCCAGCACAGTGTCTCCGTCTCCTCGTCTCTCCACGATGCTCTAACTCCACGTGCGCGCAACCACTGACTATATCTCTGGCAACTCCTCGCCCATAGGCTAAACGCGCTCACCTGACCCTCCCCGTGGGGGCTGCTGGGTCAAGGGACTGCTCCTTTCCCGCCAATATGTATCCTCCTCCTTCGCGGGCTACTGCAACTACTCCGTGCAAGCGCAACCTCTCATTACTCGGGGTGAATCAAGGGTCACGGCTACACAGGTTTGCCAGAAAGTATTTTCATCTAATGCTTCTTCAATTCTTTCTAATTTTTTGGCAATGTGGTTGTGTATTTTTTCTTCCTTAGGGAGTGCCTGTAGTGCTTCAGGTGTTGGTGGTACCTCATTCATAGTTCTGTATTGTTTGGGTCTCTGTGTTTGGTTTGATATTGTTTGCAGGCTTTTTCTAAGGGTGTTGCATTCCTTATCGAACCATTTTTCTTTGATTTTGTCATTTGTTGTTGGTCTGTTAGGGATAGTTTTTTTTCAGTTTTGATATTTTTGCTATTAGATGGAATATTTTGCTGAGATTTCTTACTGCCCGGTTTATATCATGTTTGTTCTGCTCCCTGCCCCCCTCTGCCGCACTCTGCCGCACCCTGCCCCCCTCTGCCGCACCCTGCCCCCCTCTGCCGCACCCTGCCCCCCTCTGCCGCACCCTGCCCCCCTCTGCCGCACCCTGCCCCCCTCTGCCGCACCCTGCCCCCCTCTGCCGCACCCTGCCCCCCTCTGCCGCACCCTGCCCCCCTCTGCCGCACCCTACCCTCCTCTGCCGCACCCTGCCCCCCTCTGCCTCCCTCTCTCTACCTCTACCTCTCTCTACCTCTACCTACCTCTACCTCTCTCTACCTCTACCTACCTCTACCTCTACCTACCTCTACCTCTCTC
>NW_027454009.1:0-110938 GCF_040206685.1 Ascaphus truei
TTGGAGAGAGTCGAACCACAAGTACCGGGTCCATGGTTCTGGCCGTATACTGGGGGGACGGGGACGACTCCCATTAACCCCTGACTATACCGGGGATACGCTTATCACAATGCCTTTCTGGTCTGTGCTGAAGCAGGGCATTCTGGCAGCCAAGTGGCTTGACCTTTATTAGTGAGCCTGGTTACCCCCTCTCGGAACCACAGACTTAGAAATCGCCAGCTCATATACAGTGCATAAAATATATTTATATATATACCCTTATACACCATTTTAATAAAAAATATCACAAAATTCTTCTAAGTCCCTCGGGAAGAGTGAAAGACGCGCACGTTCATTTTCAGAGCTCCTAGACCTTCCTATAAGAAGTTAGCCAAAAAGTAGCTTCGAAAAACGCTTAGGTTAAGTTTCAGAGTTGCTTCTAATGTACCAAAGCTGGACTTAGACATAATTTCACTCTCACAACATTATAGCTAGGTTGGAGAGAGTCCGAACCACAAGTACCGGGTCCATGGTTCTGGCCGTATACTGGGGGGACGGGGACGACTCCCATTAACCCCTGACTATACCGGGATACGCTTATCACAATGCCTTTCTGGTCTGTGCTGAAGCAGGGCATTCTGGCAGCCAAGTGGCTTGACCTTTATTAGTGAGCCTGGTTACCCCCTCTCGGAACCACAGACTTAGAAATCGCCAGCTCATATACAGTGCATAAAATATATTTATATATATACCCTTATACACCATTTAATAAAAAATATCACAAAATTCTTCTAAGTCCCTCGGGAAGAGTGAAAGACGCGCACGTTCATTTTCAGAGCTCCTAGACCTTCCTATAAGAAGTTAGCCAAAAAGTAGCTTCGAAAAACGCTTAGGTTAAGTTTCAGAGTTGCTTCTAATGTACCAAAGCTGGACTTAGACATAATTTCACTCTCACAACATTATGGCTGGTTGGAGACAGTCCGAACCACAAGTACCGGGTCCATGGTTCTGGCCGTATACTGGGGGGACGGGGACGACTCCCATTAACCCCTGACTATACCGGGGATACGCTTATCACAATGCCTTTCTGGTCTGTGCTGAAGCAGGGCATTCTGGCAGCCAAGTGGCTTGACCTTTATTAGTGAGCCTGGTTACCCCCTCTCGGAACCACAGACTTAGAAATCGCCAGCTCATATACAGTGCATAAAATATATTTATATATATACCCTTATACACCATTTAATAAAAAATATCACAAAATTCTTCTAAGTCCCTCGGGAAGAGTGAAAGACGCGCACGTTCATTTTCAGAGCTCCTAGACCTTCCTATAAGAAGTTAGCCAAAAAGTAGCTTCGAAAAACGCTTAGGTTAAGTTTCAGAGTTGCTTCTAATGTACCAAAGCTGGACTTAGACATAATTTCACTCTCACAACATTATGGCTGGTTGGAGAGAGTCCGAACCACAAGTACCGGGTCCATGGTTCTGGCCGTATACTGGGGGGACGGGGACGACTCCCATTAACCCCTGACTATACCGGGGATACGCTTATCACAATGGCTTTCTGGTCTGTGCTGAAGCAGGGCATTCTGGCAGCCAAGTGGCTTGACCTTTATTAGTGAGCCTGGTTACCCCCTCTCGGAACCACAGACTTAGAAATCGCCAGCTCATATACAGTGCATAAAATATATTTATATATATACCCTTATACACCATTTTAATAAAAAATATCACAAATTCTTCTAAGTCCCTCGGGAAGAGTGAAAGACGCGCACGTTCATTTTCAGAGCTCCTAGACCTTCCTATAAGAAGTTAGCCAAAAAGTAGCTTCGAAAAACGCTTAGGTTAAGTTTCAGAGTTGCTTCTAATGTACCAAAGCTGGACTTAGACATAATTTCACTCTCACAACATTATAGCTGGTTGGAGAGAGTCCGAACCACAAGTACCGGGTCCATGGTTCTGGCCGTATACTGGGGGGACGGGGACGACTCCCATTAACCCCTGACTATACCGGGGATACGCTTATCACAATGCCTTTTGGTCTGTGCTGAAGCAGGGCATTCTGGCAGCCAAGTGGCTTGACCTTTATTAGTGAGCCTGGTTACCCCCTCTCGGAACCACAGACTTAGAAATCGCCAGCTCATATACAGTGCATAAAATATATTTATATATATACCCTTATACACCATTTTAATAAAAAATATCACAAAATTCTTCTAAGTCCCTCGGGAAGAGTGAAAGACGCGCACGTTCATTTTCAGAGCTCCTAGACCTTCCTATAAGAAGTTAGCCAAAAAGTAGCTTCGAAAAACGCTTAGGTTAAGTTTCAGAGTTGCTTCTAATGTACCAAAGCTGGACTTAGACATAATTTCACTCTCACAACATTATAGCTGGTTGGAGAGAGTCCGAACCACAAGTACCGGGTCCATGGTTCTGGCCGTATACTGGGGGGACGGGGACGACTCCCATTAACCCCTGACTATACCGGGGATACGCTTATCACAATGCCTTTCTGGTCTGTGCTGAAGCAGGGCATTCTGGCAGCCAAGTGGCTTGACCTTTATTAGTGAGCCTGGTTACCCCCTCTCGGAACCACAGACTTAGAAATCGCCAGCTCATATACAGTGCATAAAATATATTTATATATATACCCTTATACACCATTTTAATAAAAAATATCACAAAATTCTTCTAAGTCCCTCGGGAAGAGTGAAAGACGCGCACGTTCATTTTCAGAGCTTCTAGACCTTCCTATAAGAAGTTAGCCAAAAAGTAGCTTCGAAAAACGCTTAGGTTAAGTTTCAGAGTTGCTTCTAATGTACCAAAGCTGGACTTAGACATAATTTCACTCTCACAACATTATAGCTGGTTGGAGAGAGTCCGAACCACAAGTACCGGGTCCATGGTTCTGGCCGTATACTGGGGGGACGGGGACGACCTCCCATTAACCCCTGACTATACCGGGGATACGCTTATCACAATGCCTTTCTGGTCTGTGCTGAAGCAGGGCATTCTGGCAGCCAAGTGGCTTGACCTTTATTAGTGAGCCTGGTTACCCCCTCTCGGAACCACAGACTTAGAAATCGCCAGCTCATATACAGTGCATAAAATATATTTATATATATACCCTTATACACCATTTTAATAAAAAATATCACAAAATTCTTCTAAGTCCCTCGGGAAGAGTGAAAGACGCGCACGTTCATTTTCAGAGCTCCTAGACCTTCCTATAAGAAGTTAGCCAAAAAGTAGCTTCGAAAAACGCTTAGGTTAAGTTTCAGAGTTGCTTCTAATGTACCAAAGCTGGACTTAGACATAATTTCACTCTCACAACATTATAGCTGGTTGGAGAGAGTCCGAACCACAAGTACCGGGTCCATGGTTCTGGCCGTATACTGGGGGGACGGGGACGACTCCCATTAACCCCTGACTATACCGGGGATACGCTTATCACAATGCCTTTCTGGTCTGTGCTGAAGCAGGGCATTCTGGCAGCCAAGTGGCTTGACCTTTATTAGTGAGCCTGGTTACCCCCTCTCGGAACCACAGACTTAGAAATCGCCAGCTCATATACAGTGCATAAAATATATTTATATATATACCCTTATACACCATTTTAATAAAAAATATCACAAAATTCTTCTAAGTCCCTCGGGAAGAGTGAAAGACGCGCACGTTCATTTTCAGAGCTCCTAGACCTTCCTATAAGAAGTTAGCCAAAAAGTAGCTTCGAAAAACGCTTAGGTTAAGTTTCAGAGTTGCTTCTAATGTACCAAAGCTGGACTTAGACATAATTTCACTCTCACAACATTATAGCTGGTTGGAGAGAGTCCGAACCACAAGTACCGGGTCCATGGTTCTGGCCGTATACTGGGGGGACGGGGACGACTCCCATTAACCCCTGACTATACCGGGGATACGCTTATCACAATGCCTTTCTGGTCTGTGCTGAAGCAGGGCATTCTGGCAGCCAAGTGGCTTGACCTTTATTAGTGAGCCTGGTTACCCCCTCTCGGAACCACAGACTTAGAAATCGCCAGCTCATATACAGTGCATAAAATATATTTATATATATACCCTTATACACCATTTTAATAAAAAATATCACAAAATTCTTCTAAGTCCCTCGGGAAGAGTGAAAGACGCGCACGTTCATTTTCAGAGCTCCTAGACCTTCCTATAAGAAGTTAGCCAAAAAGTAGCTTCGAAAAACGCTTAGGTTAAGTTTCAGAGTTGCTTCTAATGTACCAAAGCTGGACTTAGACATAATTTCACTCTCACAACATTATAGCTGGTTGGAGAGAGTCCGAACCACAAGTACCGGGTCCATGGTTCTGGCCGTATACTGGGGGGACGGGGACGACTCCCATTAACCCCTGACTATACCGGGGATACGCTTATCACAATGCCTTTCTGGTCTGTGCTGAAGCAGGGCATTCTGGCAGCCAAGTGGCTTGACCTTTATTAGTGAGCCTGGTTACCCCCTCTCGGAACCACAGACTTAGAAATCGCCAGCTCATATACAGTGCATAAAATATATTTATATATATACCCTTATACACCATTTTAATAAAAAATATCCCAAAATTCTTCTAAGTCCCTCGGGAAGAGTGAAAGACGCGCACGTTCATTTTCAGAGCTCCTAGACCTTCCTATAAGAAGTTAGCCAAAAAGTAGCTTCGAAAAACGCTTAGGTTAAGTTTCAGAGTTGCTTCTAATGTACCAAAGCTGGACTTAGACATAATTTCACTCTCACAACATTATGGCTGGTTGGAGACAGTCCGAACCACAAGTACCGGGTCCATGGTTCTGGCCGTATACTGGGGGGGCGGGGACGACTCCCATTAACCCCTGACTATACCGGGGATACGCTTATCACAATGCCTTTCTGGTCTGTGCTGAAGCAGGGCATTCTGGCAACCAAGTGGCTTGACCTTTATTAGTGAGCCTGGTTACCCCCTCTCGGAACCACAGACTTAGAAATCGCCAGCTCATATACAGTGCATAAAATATATTTATATATATACCCTTATACACCATTTAATAAAAAATATCCCAAAATTCTTCTAAGTCCCTCGGGAAGAGTGAAAGACGCGCACGTTCATTTTCAGAGCTCCTAGACCTTCCTATAAGAAGTTAGCCAAAAAGTAGCTTCGAAAAACGCTTAGGTTAAGTTTCAGAGTTGCTTCTAATGTACCAAAGCTGGACTTAGACATAATTTCACTCTCACAACATTATGGCTGGTTGGAGACAGTCCGAACCACAAGTACCGGGTCCATGGTTCTGGCCGTATACTGGGGGGACGGGGACGACTCCCATTAACCCCTGACTATACCGGGGATACGCTTATCACAATGCCTTTCTGGTCTGTGCTGAAGCAGGGCATTCTGGCAGCCAAGTGGCTTGACCTTTATTAGTGAGCCTGGTTACCCCCTCTCGGAACCACAGACTTAGAAATCGCCAGCTCATATACAGTGCATAAAATATATTTATATATATACCCTTATACACCATTTAATAAAAAATATCACAAAATTCTTCTAAGTCCCTCGGGAAGAGTGAAAGACGCGCACGTTCATTTTCAGAGCTCCTAGACCTTCCTATAAGAAGTTAGCCAAAAAGTAGCTTCGAAAAACGCTTAGGTTAAGTTTCAGAGTTGCTTCTAATGTACCAAAGCTGGACTTAGACATAATTTCACTCTCACAACATTATGGCTGGTTGGAGACAGTCCGAACCACAAGTACCGGGTCCATGGTTCTGGCCGTATACTGGGGGGACGGGGACGACTCCCATTAACCCCTGACTATACCGGGGATACGCTTATCACAATGCCTTTCTGGTCTGTGCTGAAGCAGGGCATTCTGGCAGCCAAGTGGCTTGACCTTTATTAGTGAGCCTGGTTACCCCCTCTCGGAACCACAGACTTAGAAATCGCCAGCTCATATACAGTGCATAAAATATATTTATATATATACCCTTATACACCATTTTAATAAAAAATATCACAAAATTCTTCTAAGTCCCTCGGGAAGAGAGAAAGACGCGCACGTTCATTTTCAGAGCTCCTAGACCTTCCTATAAGAAGTTAGCCAAAAAGTAGCTTCGAAAAACGCTTAGGTTAAGTTTCAGAGTTGCTTCTAATGTACCAAAGCTGGACTTAGACATAATTTCACTCTCACAACATTATGGCTGGTTGGAGAGAGTCCGAACCACAAGTACCGGGTCCATGGTTCTGGCCGTATACTGGGGGGACGGGGACGACTCCCATTAACCCCTGACTATACCGGGGATACGCTTATCACAATGCCTTTCTGGTCTGTGCTGAAGCAGGGCATTCTGGCAGCCAAGTGGCTTGACCTTTATTAGTGAGCCTGGTTACCCCCTCTCGGAACCACAGACTTAGAAATCGCCAGCTCATATACAGTGCATAAAATATATTTATATATATACCCTTATACACCATTTTAATAAAAAATATCACAAAATTCTTCTAAGTCCCTCGGGAAGAGTGAAAGACGCGCACGTTCATTTTCAGAGCTCCTAGACCTTCCTATAAGAAGTTAGCCAAAAAGTAGCTTCGAAAAACGCTTAGGTTAAGTTTCAGAGTTGCTTCTAATGTACCAAAGCTGGACTTAGACATAATTTCACTCTCACAACATTATAGCTGGTTGGAGAGAGTCCGAACCACAAGTACCGGGTCCATGGTTCTGGCCGTATACTGGGGGGACGGGGACGACTCCCATTAACCCCTGACTATACCGGGGATACGCTTATCACAATGCCTTTCTGGTCTGTGCTGAAGCAGGGCATTCTGGCAGCCAAGTGGCTTGACCTTTATTAGTGAGCCTGGTTACCCCCTCTCGGAACCACAGACTTAGAAATCGCCAGCTCATATACAGTGCATAAAATATATTTATATATATACCCTTATACACCATTTTAATAAAAAATATCACAAAATTCTTCTAAGTCCCTCGGGAAGAGTGAAAGACGCGCACGTTCATTTTCAGAGCTCCTAGACCTTCCTATAAGAAGTTAGCCAAAAAGTAGCTTCGAAAAACGCTTAGGTTAAGTTTCAGAGTTGCTTCTAATGTACCAAAGCTGGACTTAGACATAATTTCACTCTCACAACATTATGGCTGGTTGGAGACAGTCCGAACCACAAGTACCGGGTCCATGGTTCTGGCCGTATACTGGGGGGACGGGGACGACTCCCATTAACCCCTGACTATACCGGGGATACGCTTATCACAATGCCTTTCTGGTCTGTGCTGAAGCAGGGCATTCTGGCAGCCAAGTGGCTTGACCTTTATTAGTGAGCCTGGTTACCCCCTCTCGGAACCACAGACTTAGAAATCGCCAGCTCATATACAGTGCATAAAATATATTTATATATATACCCTTATACACCATTTAATAAAAAATATCACAAAATTCTTCTAAGTCCCTCGGGAAGAGTGAAAGACGCGCACGTTCATTTTCAGAGCTCCTAGACCTTCCTATAAGAAGTTAGCCAAAAAGTAGCTTCGAAAAACGCTTAGGTTAAGTTTCAGAGTTGCTTCTAATGTACCAAAGCTGGACTTAGACATAATTTCACTCTCACAACATTATGGCTGGTTGGAGAGAGTCCGAACCACAAGTACCGGGTCCATGGTTCTGGCCGTATACTGGGGGGACGGGGACGACTCCCATTAACCCCTGACTATACCGGGGATACGCTTATCACAATGCCTTTCTGGTCTGTGCTGAAGCAGGGCATTCTGGCAGCCAAGTGGCTTGACCTTTATTAGTGAGCCTGGTTACCCCCTCTCGGAACCACAGACTTAGAAATCGCCAGCTCATATACAGTGCATAAAATATATTTATATATATACCCTTATACACCATTTTAATAAAAAATATCACAAAATTCTTCTAAGTCCCTCGGGAAGAGTGAAAGACGCGCACGTTCATTTTCAGAGCTCCTAGACCTTCCTATAAGAAGTTAGCCAAAAAGTAGCTTCGAAAAACGCTTAGGTTAAGTTTCAGAGTTGCTTCTAATGTACCAAAGCTGGACTTAGACATAATTTCACTCTCACAACATTATAGCTGGTTGGAGAGAGTCCGAACCACAAGTACCGGGTCCATGGTTCTGGCCGTATACTGGGGGGACGGGGACGACTCCCATTAACCCCTGACTATACCGGGGATACGCTTATCACAATGCCTTTCTGGTCTGTGCTGAAGCAGGGCATTCTGGCAGCCAAGTGGCTTGACCTTTATTAGTGAGCCTGGTTACCCCCTCTCGGAACCACAGACTTAGAAATCGCCAGCTCATATACAGTGCATAAAATATATTTATATATATACCCTTATACACCATTTTAATAAAAAATATCACAAAATTCTTCTAAGTCCCTCGGGAAGAGTGAAAGACGCGCACGTTCATTTTCAGAGCTCCTAGACCTTCCTATAAGAAGTTAGCCAAAAAGTAGCTTCGAAAAACGCTTAGGTTAAGTTTCAGAGTTGCTTCTAATGTACCAAAGCTGGACTTAGACATAATTTCACTCTCACAACATTATAGCTGGTTGGAGAGAGTCCGAACCACAAGTACCGGGTCCATGGTTCTGGCCGTATACTGGGGGGACGGGGACGACTCCCATTAACCCCTGACTATACCGGGGATACGCTTATCACAATGCCTTTCTGGTCTGTGCTGAAGCAGGGCATTCTGGCAGCCAAGTGGCTTGACCTTTATTAGTGAGCCTGGTTACCCCCTCTCGGAACCACAGACTTAGAAATCGCCAGCTCATATACAGTGCATAAAATATATTTATATATATACCCTTATACACCATTTTAATAAAAAATATCACAAAATTCTTCTAAGTCCCTCGGGAAGAGTGAAAGACGCGCACGTTCATTTTCAGAGCTCCTAGACCTTCCTATAAGAAGTTAGCCAAAAAGTAGCTTCGAAAAACGCTTAGGTTAAGTTTCAGAGTTGCTTCTAATGTACCAAAGCTGGACTTAGACATAATTTCACTCTCACAACATTATGGCTGGTTGGAGACAGTCCGAACCACAAGTACCGGGTCCATGGTTCTGGCCGTATACTGGGGGGACGGGGACGACTCCCATTAACCCCTGACTATACCGGGGATACGCTTATCACAATGCCTTTCTGGTCTGTGCTGAAGCAGGGCATTCTGGCAGCCAAGTGGCTTGACCTTTATTAGTGAGCCTGGTTACCCCCTCTCGGAACCACAGACTTAGAAATCGCCAGCTCATATACAGTGCATAAAATATATGTATATATATACCCTTATACACCATTTAATAAAAAATATCACAAAATTCTTCTAAGTCCCTCGGGAAGAGTGAAAGACGCGCACGTTCATTTTCAGAGCTCCTAGACCTTCCTATAAGAAGTTAGCCAAAAAGTAGCTTCGAAAAACGCTTAGGTTAAGTTTCAGAGTTGCTTCTAATGTACCAAAGCTGGACTTAGACATAATTTCACTCTCACAACATTATGGCTGGTTGGAGACAGTCCGAACCACAAGTACCGGGTCCATGGTTCTGGCCGTATACTGGGGGGACGGGGACGACTCCCATTAACCCCTGACTATACCGGGGATACGCTTATCACAATGCCTTTCTGGTCTGTGCTGAAGCAGGGCATTCTGGCAGCCAAGTGGCTTGACCTTTATTAGTGAGCCTGGTTACCCCCTCTCGGAACCACAGACTTAGAAATCGCCAGCTCATATACAGTGCATAAAATATATTTATATATATACCCTTATACACCATTTTAATAAAAAATATCACAAAATTCTTCTAAGTCCCTCGGGAAGAGTGAAAGACGCGCACGTTCATTTTCAGAGCTCCTAGACCTTCCTATAAGAAGTTAGCCAAAAAGTAGCTTCGAAAAACGCTTAGGTTAAGTTTCAGAGTTGCTTCTAATGTACCAAAGCTGGACTTAGACATAATTTCACTCTCACAACATTATAGCTGGTTGGAGAGAGTCCGAACCACAAGTACCGGGTCCATGGTTCTGGCCGTATACTGGGGGGACGGGGACGACTCCCATTAACCCCTGACTATACCGGGGATACGCTTATCACAATGCCTTTCTGGTCTGTGCTGAAGCAGGGCATTCTGGCAGCCAAGTGGCTTGACCTTTATTAGTGAGCCTGGTTACCCCCTCTCGGAACCACAGACTTAGAAATCGCCAGCTCATATACAGTGCATAAAATATATTTATATATATACCCTTATACACCATTTTAATAAAAAATATCACAAAATTCTTCTAAGTCCCTCGGGAAGAGTGAAAGACGCGCACGTTCATTTTCAGAGCTCCTAGACCTTCCTATAAGAAGTTAGCCAAAAAGTAGCTTCGAAAAACGCTTAGGTTAAGTTTCAGAGTTGCTTCTAATGTACCAAAGCTGGACTTAGACATAATTTCACTCTCACAACATTATGGCTGGTTGGAGACAGTCCGAACCACAAGTACCGGGTCCATGGTTCTGGCCGTATACTGGGGGAACGGGGACGACTCCCATTAACCCCTGACTATACCGGGGATACGCTTATCACAATGCCTTTCTGGTCTGTGCTGAAGCAGGGCATTCTGGCAGCCAAGTGGCTTGACCTTTATTAGTGAGCCTGGTTACCCCCTCTCGGAACCACAGACTTAGAAATCGCCAGCTCATATACAGTGCATAAAATATATTTATATATATACCCTTATACACCATTTAATAAAAAATATCACAAAATTCTTCTAAGTCCCTCGGGAAGAGTGAAAGACGCGCACGTTCATTTTCAGAGCTCCTAGACCTTCCTATAAGAAGTTAGCCAAAAAGTAGCTTCGAAAAACGCTTAGGTTAAGTTTCAGAGTTGCTTCTAATGTACCAAAGCTGGACTTAGACATAATTTCACTCTCACAACATTATGGCTGGTTGGAGACAGTCCGAACCACAAGTACCGGGTCCATGGTTCTGGCCGTATACTGGGGGGACGGGGACGACTCCCATTAACCCCTGACTATACCGGGGATACGCTTATCACAATGCCTTTCTGGTCTGTGCTGAAGCAGGGCATTCTGGCAGCCAAGTGGCTTGACCTTTATTAGTGAGCCTGGTTACCCCCTCTCGGAACCACAGACTTAGAAATCGCCAGCTCATATACAGTGCATAAAATATATTTATATATATACCCTTATACACCATTTAATAAAAAATATCACAAAATTCTTCTAAGTCCCTCGGGAAGAGTGAAAGACGCGCACGTTCATTTTCAGAGCTCCTAGACCTTCCTATAAGAAGTTAGCCAAAAAGTAGCTTCGAAAAACGCTTAGGTTAAGTTTCAGAGTTGCTTCTAATGTACCAAAGCTGGACTTAGACATAATTTCACTCTCACAACATTATGGCTGGTTGGAGACAGTCCGAACCACAAGTACCGGGTCCATGGTTCTGGCCGTATACTGGGGGGACGGGGACGACTCCCATTAACCCCTGACTATACCGGGGATACGCTTATCACAATGCCTTTCTGGTCTGTGCTGAAGCAGGGCATTCTGGCAGCCAAGTGGCTTGACCTTTATTAGTGAGCCTGGTTACCCCCTCTCGGAACCACAGACTTAGAAATCGCCAGCTCATATACAGTGCATAAAATATATTTATATATATACCCTTATACACCATTTAATAAAAAATATCACAAAATTCTTCTAAGTCCCTCGGGAAGAGTGAAAGACGCGCACGTTCATTTTCAGAGCTCCTAGACCTTCCTATAAGAAGTTAGCCAAAAAGTAGCTTCGAAAAACGCTTAGGTTAAGTTTCAGAGTTGCTTCTAATGTACCAAAGCTGGACTTAGACATAATTTCACTCTCACAACATTATGGCTGGTTGGAGAGAGTCCGAACCACAAGTACCGGGTCCATGGTTCTGGCCGTATACTGGGGGGACGGGGACGACTCCCATTAACCCCTGACTATACCGGGGATACGCTTATCACAATGCCTTTCTGGTCTGTGCTGAAGCAGGGCATTCTGGCAGCCAAGTGGCTTGACCTTTATTAGTGAGCCTGGTTACCCCCTCTCGGAACCACAGACTTAGAAATCGCCAGCTCATATACAGTGCATAAAATATATTTATATATATACCCTTATACACCATTTAATAAAAAATATCACAAAATTCTTCTAAGTCCCTCGGGAAGAGTGAAAGACGCGCACGTTCATTTTCAGAGCTCCTAGACCTTCCTATAAGAAGTTAGCCAAAAAGTAGCTTCGAAAAACGCTTAGGTTAAGTTTCAGAGTTGCTTCTAATGTACCAAAGCTGGACTTAGACATAATTTCACTCTCACAACATTATGGCTGGTTGGAGACAGTCCGAACCACAAGTACCGGGTCCATGGTTCTGGCCGTATACTGGGGGGACGGGGACGACTCCCATTAACCCCTGACTATACCGGGGATACGCTTATCACAATGCCTTTCTGGTCTGTGCTGAAGCAGGGCATTCTGGCAGCCAAGTGGCTTGACCTTTATTAGTGAGCCTGGTTACCCCCTCTCGGAACCACAGACTTAGAAATCGCCAGCTCATATACAGTGCATAAAATATATTTATATATATATACCCTTATACACCATTTAATAAAAAATATCCCAAAATTCTTCTAAGTCCCTCGGGAAGAGTGAAAGACGCGCACGTTCATTTTCAGAGCTCCTAGACCTTCCTATAAGAAGTTAGCCAAAAAGTAGCTTCGAAAAACGCTTAGGTTAAGTTTCAGAGTTGCTTCTAATGTACCAAAGCTGGACTTAGACATAATTTCACTCTCACAACATTATGGCTTGTTGGAGACAGTCCGAACCACAAGTACCGGGTCCATGGTTCTGGCCGTATACTGGGGGGGACGGGGACGACTCCCATTAACCCCTGACTATACCGGGGATACGCTAATCACAATGCCTTTCTGGTCTGTGCTGAAGCACGGCATTCTGGCAGCCAAGTGGCTTGACCTTTATTAGTGAGCCTGGTTACCCCCTCTCGGAACCACAGACTTAGAAATCGCCAGCTCATATACAGTGCATAAAATATATTTATATATATACCCTTATACACCATTTAATAAAAAATATCACAAAATTCTTCTAAGTCACTCGGGAAGAGTGAAAGACGCGCACGTTCATTTTCAGAGCTCCTAGACCTTCCTATAAGAAGTTAGCCAAAAAGTAGTTTCGAAAAACGCTTAGGTTAAGTTTCAGAGTTGCTTCTAATGTACCAAAGCTGGACTTAGACATAATTTCACTCTCACAACATTATGGCTGGTTGGAGACAGTCCGAACCACAAGTACCGGGTCCATGGTTCTGGCCGTATACTGGGGGGACGGGGACGACTCCCATTAACCCCTGACTATACCGGGGATACGCTTATCACAATGCCTTTCTGGTCTGTGCTGAAGCAGGGCATTCTGGCAGCCAAGTGGCTTGACCTTTATTAGTGAGCCTGGTTACCCCCTCTCGGAACCACAGACTTAGAAATCGCCAGCTCATATACAGTGCATAAAATATATTTATATATATACCCTTATACACCATTTTAATAAAAAATATCACAAAATTCTTCTAAGTCCCTCGGGAAGAGTGAAAGACGCGCACGTTCATTTTCAGAGCTCCTAGACCTTCCTATAAGAAGTTAGCCAAAAAGTAGCTTCGAAAAACGCTTAGGTTAAGTTTCAGAGTTGCTTCTAATGTACCAAAGCTGGACTTAGACATAATTTCACTCTCACAACATTATGGCTGGTTGGAGAGAGTCCGAACCACAAGTACCGGGTCCATGGTTCTGGCCGTATACTGGGGGGACGGGGACGACTCCCATTAACCCCTGACTATACCGGGGATACGCTTATCACAATGCCTTTCTGGTCTGTGCTGAAGCAGGGCATTCTGGCAGCCAAGTGGCTTGACCTTTATTAGTGAGCCTGGTTACCCCCTCTCGGAACCACAGACTTAGAAATCGCCAGCTCATATACAGTGCATAAAATATATTTATATATATACCCTTATACACCATTTTAATAAAAAATATCACAAAATTATTCTAAGTCCCTCGGGAAGAGTGAAAGACGCGCACGTTCATTTTCAGAGCTCCTAGACCTTCTTATAAGAAGTTAGCCAAAAAGTAGCTTCGAAAAACGCTTAGGTTAAGTTTCAGAGTTGCTTCTAATGTACCAAAGCTGGACTTAGACATAATTTCACTCTCACAACATTATGGCTGGTTGGAGAGAATCCGAACCACAAGTACCGGGTCCATGGTTCTGGCCGTATACTGGGGGGGACGGGGACGACTCCCATTAACCCCTGACTATACCGGGGATACGCTAATCACAATGCCTTTCTGGTCTGTGCTGAAGCACGGCATTCTGGCAGCCAAGTGGCTTGACCTTTATTAGTGAGCCTGGTTACCCCCTCTCGGAACCACAGACTTAGAAATCGCCAGCTCATATACAGTGCATAAAATATATTTATATATATACCCTTATACACCATTTAATAAAAAATATCACAAAATTCTTCTGTCACTCGGGAAGAGTGAAAGACGCGCACGTTCATTTTCAGAGCTCCTAGACCTTCCTATAAGAAGTTAGCCAAAAAGTCGTTTCGAAAAACGCTTAGGTTAAGTTTCAGAGTTGCTTCTAATGTACCAAAGCTGGACTTAGACATAATTTCACTCTCACAACATTATGGCTGGTTGGAGAGAGTCCGAACCACAAGTACCGGGTCCATGGTTCTGGCCGTATACTGGGGGGACGGGGACGACTCCCATTAACCCCTGACTATACCGGGGATACGCTTATCACAATGCCTTTCTGGTCTGTGCTGAAGCAGGGCATTCTGGCAGCCAAGTGGCTTGACCTTTATTAGTGAGCCTGGTTACCCCCTCTCGGAACCACAGACTTAGAAATCGCCAGCTCATATACAGTGCATAAAATATATTTATATATATACCCTTATACACCATTTTAATAAAAAATATCACAAAATTATTCTAAGTCCCTCGGGAAGAGTGAAAGACGCGCACGTTCATTTTCAGAGCTCCTAGACCTTCTTATAAGAAGTTAGCCAAAAAGTAGCTTCGAAAAACGCTTAGGTTAAGTTTCAGAGTTGCTTCTAATGTACCAAAGCTGGACTTAGACATAATTTCACTCTCACAACATTATGGCTGGTTGGAGAGAATCCGAACCACAAGTACCGGGTCCATGGTTCTGGCCGTATACTGGGGGGGACGGGGACGACTCCCATTAACCCCTGACTATACCGGGGATACGCTAATCACAATGCCTTTCTGGTCTGTGCTGAAGCACGGCATTCTGGCAGCCAAGTGGCTTGACCTTTATTAGTGAGCCTGGTTACCCCCTCTCGGAACCACAGACTTAGAAATCGCCAGCTCATATACAGTGCATAAAATATATTTATATATATACCCTTATACACCATTTAATAAAAAATATCACAAAATTCTTCTGTCACTCGGGAAGAGTGAAAGACGCGCACGTTCATTTTCAGAGCTCCTAGACCTTCCTATAAGAAGTTAGCCAAAAAGTCGTTTCGAAAAACGCTTAGGTTAAGTTTCAGAGTTGCTTCTAATGTACCAAAGCTGGACTTAGACATAATTTCACTCTCACAACATTATGGCTGGTTGGAGAGAGTCCGAACCACAAGTACCGGGTCCATGGTTCTGGCCGTATACTGGGGGGACGGGGACGACTCCCATTAACCCCTGACTATACCGGGGATACGCTTATCACAATGCCTTTCTGGTCTGTGCTGAAGCAGGGCATTCTGGCAGCCAAGTGGCTTGACCTTTATTAGTGAGCCTGGTTACCCCCTCTCGGAACCACAGACTTAGAAATCGCCAGCTCATATACAGTGCATAAAATATATTTATATATATACCCTTATACACCATTTTAATAAAAAATATCACAAAATTATTCTAAGTCCCTCGGGAAGAGTGAAAGACGCGCACGTTCATTTTCAGAGCTCCTAGACCTTCTTATAAGAAGTTAGCCAAAAAGTAGCTTCGAAAAACGCTTAGGTTAAGTTTCAGAGTTGCTTCTAATGTACCAAAGCTGGACTTAGACATAATTTCACTCTCACAACATTATGGCTGGTTGGAGAGAATCCGAACCACAAGTACCGGGTCCATGGTTCTGGCCGTATACTGGGGGGGACGGGGACGACTCCCATTAACCCCTGACTATACCGGGGATACGCTAATCACAATGCCTTTCTGGTCTGTGCTGAAGCACGGCATTCTGGCAGCCAAGTGGCTTGACCTTTATTAGTGAGCCTGGTTACCCCCTCTCGGAACCACAGACTTAGAAATCGCCAGCTCATATACAGTGCATAAAATATATTTATATATATACCCTTATACACCATTTAATAAAAAATATCACAAAATTCTTCTGTCACTCGGGAAGAGTGAAAGACGCGCACGTTCATTTTCAGAGCTCCTAGACCTTCCTATAAGAAGTTAGCCAAAAAGTCGTTTCGAAAAACGCTTAGGTTAAGTTTCAGAGTTGCTTCTAATGTACCAAAGCTGGACTTAGACATAATTTCACTCTCACAACATTATGGCTGGTTGGAGAGAGTCCGAACCACAAGTACCGGGTCCATGGTTCTGGCCGTATACTGGGGGGACGGGGACGACTCCCATTAACCCCTGACTATACCGGGGATACGCTTATCACAATGCCTTTCTGGTCTGTGCTGAAGCAGGGCATTCTGGCAGCCAAGTGGCTTGACCTTTATTAGTGAGCCTGGTTACCCCCTCTCGGAACCACAGACTTAGAAATCGCCAGCTCATATACAGTGCATAAAATATATTTATATATATACCCTTATACACCATTTTAATAAAAAATATCACAAAATTATTCTAAGTCCCTCGGGAAGAGTGAAAGACGCGCACGTTCATTTTCAGAGCTCCTAGACCTTCTTATAAGAAGTTAGCCAAAAAGTAGCTTCGAAAAACGCTTAGGTTAAGTTTCAGAGTTGCTTCTAATGTACCAAAGCTGGACTTAGACATAATTTCACTCTCACAACATTATGGCTGGTTGGAGAGAATCCGAACCACAAGTACCGGGTCCATGGTTCTGGCCGTATACTGGGGGGACGGGGACGACTCCCATTAACCCCTGACTATACCGGGGATACGCTTATCACAATGCCTTTCTGGTCTGTGCTGAAGCAGGGCATTCTGGCAGCCAAGTGGCTTGACCTTTATTAGTGAGCCTGGTTACCCCCTCTCGGAACCACAGACTTAGAGTCTCCCTTTCAGGCGATAAGTTCAAGACTTCTACCGCCGCTTTCATTGACTCAGGAGCTGGAGGAAACTTCGTGGATCTTGAATTCGCCAGGTTAAACCGCATACCACTCGTGAGAAAGAAGGTTCCCATCGCACTCCTCTGTATCGATGGACGTCCTCTTACCCCGGCCCACATCTCCTTAGAGACGGCTCCCTTGCTTCTGTCCTCACATCTGCACAAGAAGATCTTAGTTCTCGATGCCACTCACGCTCCTGGGATACCCATCACCCTTGGTCTTCCTTGGCTACAGCTTAACAATCCTCTCATTGACTGGACTTCCTCTGCTCCCATTTCCTGGAGGCCGAGGTCAGACGAGACTCATCAACTGCTGGCCAATACCTCTGTTCCCGAAGTTATTCTACCTTCCATTTACCATCAATTCCGGGACGTTTTCAATAAGGTACAGTCAGACCTCTTGCCGCCACACAGGACTTACGATTGTCCGATCGATCTAGTTCCCGGTTACTCCCTACCCAATATGTATAAACGTAGAGATTGACGCTCATACAAGTGTATGGACTCACAAGCTGTATTACAGCATATACTGTAGGTAGATAGGAACTTCTATAAATAATTCCAGCATGTATATAATACTAGGTCAAGGGGGGACATGAACATGGGACCTAGCGGTCAGTCAGTGCGACTACCGCAGATATGGTTTACCCTGCTTACCCCCCTTAACATATACACTTCCCTAAATACACTTATCTACTTAGATTAGAATATAGTCTTCTAAAATGATTGAAGTCTAAATGTAGCTTTGTGACTGCTTAAAACATCTTCTTTCTCTTTATTTATCAAAGGTTATTCAATGTGATTAGTGTTTGTTTTTAATGTAATCCTAAACTAAAGTAGCACTGTGTCTGTTTGCAAAGTTTAGCTATGGGCAAAATATGTTTGTCTCTTTTTTTAACATTAATAAAGTTGTTGAGTGTAAAAAAATGTAGCTTTCATCCCTCTTCCGCCTTCGCCCAATAGGAGCACAGCTGGCATGCGTTCCAGGGTGGAAACGGACGCATCCCAGTGACGTGGTCTCTGACTCTAGGACTAGTGCCAGAGGGGAGGCGATGTCACAGAGATGCGACGCTTCGCCGGCGCGCATGCGCAGTGTACTCGGTTGGGCGATTTTGGCGCAAAACGGGTGTATTAAAGGTAAGGAGGTATAGTGATGTGGTACACCTTGATAAAGTCCCGTGGGACGAAACATGTCGGTTGTGGGCTGTGTTTCTGTCCCTGTGCATTTATCCAATAAATCACCCTCAGTTTTAGCACGGAGTTGTGCCCTTTATTCATTTTTTCTACAGGATTCTCCCTGCAGACTTCTACTTCAGCTGTGCTCCTTGCTTCCCAAAACTCTACTCCCTACCCAAGTCCAAGACCTACCCCTTGTCGTTACCAGAATCTCACGCTATGGATGAATATATCCAGGAGAATCTCAAGAAAGGCTTTATTCGTCATTCCAATTCCCCAGCAGGGGCTGGGTTTTTCTTCGTCAAGAAAAAGGACGGATCGTTGAGGCCTTGCATCGACTACAGGGGTTTAAACCACATCACTATTAAAAATCGTTACCCCTTCCCCTTATTACCGAACTGTTCGATAAATTACAGGGGGCCAAGATTTTTTCCAAGTTAGATCTACATGGTGCCTATAACCTGGTGCACATCAGGAAGGGGGATGAATGGAAGATGGCCTTCAACACGCGTCGCGGAATCACTCCCCTCGGCGATTCCTCTGCACAGCGCCGGGCGCGCCCACGCCCTCCTGCACGCACACCTGCACCATCCACTGGCTCTGTTCACACGCGTACACGAGTTACGGAGCAAGCTCAGTCTGCACACTCTTATTCCCGTCCCCCGGACCTCAGGCTCCGCCCCCGCACACTGCACGGGCATACTCAGGTTACTAACAAGACTCACCTGGCCTGTTATGCCTGCACCAATCTGCAGTGTCTCCCTGTAGCTCTTCCTGTCCCGCCTCCGTTCCTAATTAGACCTTCCTGCTTTATCTAGCTCCTCTCTGCTCAGTCTTTGCTCGACATAGTCTCTGTATGGAAGTACTTCTGGATTCTCTCAGTGTTTTCACAGGTTCTGACGCAGCTCGTACGACTACGCCTCTGGCTCTCGATCTCGGCACTCCTTGGACAACGCTCACTCTGGTAACCCCTTGAACTCGGCTTGGACTACGACCTATCTCCACTCTCCACTCCCTGACTTCGGAAAGGCATCATTCACTCTATCTCTACAACCGGTACCGGCAAGTATTGTCTACCTTACTACACCTGGCCTGGCAACGCTTCATACCACACTACGGACACGCTCCCTTTGCTGCGGGTGCGTGTATTACCACTTCCCCCTTCAGCTCAGGGGACGGGTCTGGTCTGCGGGCAGCACCGGCGTAACAAGCGCCTCCATCTATAGTAAGCCCCAGGAATGCGGGGAGGAATCCTTACCACAGAGATTCCCCACAGGGATGAGAGATTCCAGTCTCACACACGGATTATCTTTAAAAGCAGCAGTCTCTTTATTCTCTTGGGCAGCAGCAGCAGCAGCCGACAGGTACAGTTGATGCACAGTCCACTAACTGTTCTCCCTTATGATGTTCCCTGCCGTCACTCTGGACCCAAAGGGCATCCAGAGTGGGGCTAGCTCTTCCCTCACCCCCTAAGCAGGGTGAGAGGTATTTGGTCCACCTCACTAACTACAGCTATTTCAGCTCTACTCATGAGCTGATCACTCCTCTCCTCACTAACTCACTCACTCACTACTCTCAGACTGACAGAACAGAACACACTAAATAGGAAATGCACTGCTCTTTTATGATCTCAGCAGGCACCGCCCCTGTGTCTCTTGCTTTGACACAGGGTCAGGTGACCTACCTCCACCACTCAGGGCAAGTGCTTGAAGTGGGGGGAACCCATTATAACTCCAGGCAACCTGCCCTTACCAGGGATTATACCAGGAGAAGGATAGAACTATAGCACCATTTCTTACCAGGGCTACATATAATAGGATTGCAGCAATAAAAGTACAGTACTACATTAAGACGTATATTCAAAATAGGAGGTAAATGAATAGAAGATTATTTACAGGGAAAAATCAGAGTGTAGACAAAGAGAATAATAATCTACTGAGGATGTAACGGACAAGCACACATTCTCAATCACAGACAGGTTATTGCCCCACAACCAGTGTATGTATGTATATACTGTATATACAGTATTTCAATATCCCTTTTAATTGCTAATAGTAAAGCTTCTCTCTGCATTGATCTAAATCATTTTCAGATGAGGTTTTAGAGGACAGATCCAAACCGCCCCCCCCCCTTCATTTCTTTAATACAAGAATGAAGCAGACGGTCTCGGGAGCAGAACCCCGTTAATTTCAGCTCTGGGGTCCCCCTGCTTCCGAAGATACTGTCCTCCGAAGGGGGTGCCTGTATCTCCTGCAGTTTAAAGAGATGAGAATTCATCAAGTTTAATAAGCAAAAACACTGTATAAGTCGAATTTCAGCATTTTTGTGTGACCGGGAAAACCACAGTCACAAGACGAGATGCAGTTCCATAGAAACTTGCCATTTTACCGCTGAACCTAAAAATGGGTAGAAAGTACTTTTTCTCCCTTCCTGTTAATGCCACAGACTTCGCCTTTACAGGGCACACGTTTTCTATCTTCCCCGCTTCAGCCCATGAAATATTGAGCTTCAAATGTGTTGTTAACATTGTGTAAAAAAGTTGCTCACAGCTGTTCTAGGAACACATTGTGAAATCGCGTATATCTTTGCTTCTACACATAGGAATGTATTGTGCTTTGCTTTACACACTATTCTACAGTCAAGAGGAGAGAATTCATCAAGTTTAATAAGCAAAAACACTGTATAAGTCGAATTTCAGCATTTTTGTGTGACCGGGAAAACCACAGTCACAAGCCGAGATGCAGTTCCATAGAAACTTGCCATTTTACCGCTGAACCTAAAAATGGGTAGAAAGTACTTTTTCTCCCTTCCTGTTAATGCCACAGACTTCGCCTTTACAGGGCACACGTTTTCTATCTTCCCCGCTTCAGCCCATGAAATATTGAGCTTCAAATGTGTTGTTAACGTGGTGTAAAAAAGTTGCTCACAGCTGTTCTAGGAACACATTGTGAAATCGCGTATATCTTTGCTTCTACACATAGCAATGTATTGTGCTTTGCTTTACACACTATTCTACAGTCAAGAGATGAGAATTCATCAAGTTTAATAAGCAAAAACACTGTATAAGTCGAATTTCAGCATTTTTGTGTGACCGGGAAAACCACAGTCACAAGACGAGATGCAGTTCCATAGAAACTTGCCATTTTACCGCTGAACCTAAAAATGGGTAGAAAGTACTTTTTCTCCCTTCCTGTTAATGCCACAGACTTCGCCTTTACAGGGCACACGTTTTCTATCTTCCCCGCTTCAGCCCATGAAATATTGAGCTTCAAATGTGTTGTTAACATTGTGTAAAAAAGTTGCTCACAGCTGTTCTAGGAACACATTGTGAAATCGCGTATATCTTTGCTTCTACACATAGGAATGTATTGTGCTTTGCTTTACACACTATTCTACAGTCAAGAGGAGAGAATTCATCAAGTTTAATAAGCAAAAACACTGTATAAGTCGAATTTCAGCATTTTTGTGTGACCGGGAAAACCACAGTCACAAGCCGAGATGCAGTTCCATAGAAACTTGCCATTTTACCGCTGAACCTAAAAATGGGTAGAAAGTACTTTTTCTCCCTTCCTGTTAATGCCACAGACTTCGCCTTTACAGGGCACACGTTTTCTATCTTCCCCGCTTCAGCCCATGAAATATTGAGCTTTAAATGTGTTGTTAACATTGTATAAAAAAGTTGCTCACAGCTGTTCTAGGAACACATTGTGAATCGCGTATATCTTTGCTTCTACACATAGCAATGTATTGTGCTTTGCTTTACACACCATTCTACAGTCAAGAGGAGAGAATTCATCAAGTTTAATAAGCAAAAACACTGTATAAGTCGAATTTCAGCATTTTTGTGTGACCGGTAAAACCACAGTCACAAGCCGAGATGCAGTTCCATAGAAACTTGCCATTTTACCGCTTAACCTAAAAATGGATAGAAAGTACCTTTTCTCCCTTCCTGTTAATGCCACAGACTTCGCCTTTACAGGGCACACGTTTTCTATCTTCCCCGCTTCAGCCCATGAAATATTGAGCTTCAAATGTGTTGTTAACATTGTGTAAAAAAGTTGCTCACAGCTGTTCTAGGAACACATTGTGAAATCGCGTATATCTTTGCTTCTACACATAGCAATGTATTGTGCTTTGCTTTACACACTATTCTACAGTCAAGAGGAGAGAATTCATCAAGTTTAATAAGCAAAAACACTGTATAAGTCGAATTTCAGCATTTTTGTGTGACCGGGAAAACCACAGTCACAAGCCGAGATGCAGTTCCATAGAAACTTGCCATTTTACCGCTGAACCTAAAAATGGGTAGAAAGTACTTTTTCTCCCTTCCTGTTAATGCCACAGACTTCGCCTTTACAGGGCACACGTTTTCTATCTTCCCCGCTTCAGCCCATGAAATATTGAGCTTCAAATGTGTTGTTAACGTTGTGTAAAAAAGTTGCTCACAGCTGTTCTAGGAACACATTGTGAAATCGCGTATATGTTTGCTTCTACACATAGCAATGTATTGTGCTTTGCTTTACACACTATTCTACAGTCAAGAGGAGAGAATTAATCAAGTTTAATAAGCAAAAACACTGTATAAGTCGAATTTCAGCATTTTTGTGTGACCGGGAAAACCACAGTCACAAGCCGAGATGCAGTTCCATAGAAACTTGCCATTTTACCGCTGAACCTAAAAATGGGTAGAAAGTACTTTTTCTCCCTTCCTGTTAATGCCACAGACTTCGCCTTTACAGGGCACACGTTTTCTATCTTCCCCGCTTCAGCCCATGAAATATTGAGCTTCAAATGTGTTGTTAACGTGGTGTAAAAAAGTTGCTCACAGCTGTTCTAGGAACACATTGTGAAATCGCGTATATCTTTGCTTCTACACATAGGAATGTATTGTGCTTTGCTTTACACACTCTTCTACAGTCAAGAGGAGAGAATTCATCAAGTTTAATAAGCACAAACAATGTATAAGTCGAATTTCAGCATTTTTGTGTGACCGGGAAAACCACAGTCACAAGACGAGATGCAGTTCCATAGAGACTTGCCATTTTACCGCTGAACCTAAAAATGGGTAGAAAGTACTTTTTCTCCCTTCCTGTTAATGCCACAGACTTCGCCTTTACAGGGCACACGTTTTCTATCTTCCCCGCTTCAGCCCATGAAATATTGAGCTTCAAATGTGTTGTTAACATTGTGTAAAAAAGTTGCTCACAGCTGTTCTAGGAACACATTGTGAAATCGCGTATATCTTTGCTTCTACACATAGCAATGTATTGTGCTTTGCTTTACACACCATTCTACAGTCAAGAGGAGAGAATTCATCAAGTTTAATAAGCAAAAACACTGTATAAGTCGAATTTCAGCATTTTTGTGTGACCGGGAAAACCACAGTCACAAGCCGAGATGCAGTTCCATAGAAACTTGCCATTTTACCGCTGAACCTAAAAATGGGTAGAAAGTACTTTTTCTCCCTTCCTGTTAATGCCACAGACTTCGCCTTTACAGGGCACACGTTTTCTATCTTCCCCGCTTCAGCCCATGAAATATTGAGCTTCAAATGTGTTGTTAACGTGGTGTAAAAAAAGTTGCTCACAGCTGTTCTAGGAACACATTGTGAAATCGCGTATATCTTTGCTTCTACACATAGCAATGTATTGTGCTTTGCTTTACACACTATTCTACAGTCAAGAGATGAGAATTCATCAAGTTTAATAAGCAAAAACACTGTATAAGTCGAATTTCAGCATTTTTGTGTGACCGGGAAAACCACAGTCACAAGACGAGATGCAGTTCCATAGAAACTTGCCATTTTACCGCTGAACCTAAAAATGGGTAGAAAGTACTTTTTCTCCCTTCCTGTTAATGCCACAGACTTCGCCTTTACAGGGCACACGTTTTCTATCTTCCCCGCTTCAGCCCATGAAATATTGAGCTTTAAATGTGTTGTTAACATTGTATAAAAAAGTTGCTCACAGCTGTTCTAGGAACACATTGTGAATCGCGTATATCTTTGCTTCTACACATAGCAATGTATTGTGCTTTGCTTTACACACCATTCTACAGTCAAGAGGAGAGAATTCATCAAGTTTAATAAGCAAAAACACTGTATAAGTCGAATTTCAGCATTTTTGTGTGACCGGTAAAACCACAGTCACAAGCCGAGATGCAGTTCCATAGAAACTTGCCATTTTACCGCTTAACCTAAAAATGGATAGAAAGTACCTTTTCTCCCTTCCTGTTAATGCCACAGACTTCGCCTTTACAGGGCACACGTTTTCTATCTTCCCCGCTTCAGCCCATGAAATATTGAGCTTCAAATGTGTTGTTAACATTGTGTAAAAAAGTTGCTCACAGCTGTTCTAGGAACACATTGTGAAATCGCGTATATCTTTGCTTCTACACATAGCAATGTAT
The DNA here is from genome assembly GCF_040206685.1 of Ascaphus truei. NCBI lineage: Eukaryota > Metazoa > Chordata > Amphibia > Anura > Ascaphidae > Ascaphus > Ascaphus truei. Next base: position 24,935 of record NW_027454009.1, read on the forward strand.
TGTGCTTTGCTTTACACACTATTCTACAGTCAAGAGGAGAGAATTCATCAAGTTTAATAAGCAAAAACACTGTATAAGTCGAATTTCAGCATTTTTGTGTGACCGGGAAAACCACAGTCACAAGCCGAGATGCAGTTCCATAGAAACTTGCCATTTTACCGCTGAACCTAAAAATGGGTAGAAAGTACTTTTTCTCCCTTCCTGTTAATGCCACAGACTTCGCCTTTACAGGGCACACGTTTTCTATCTTCCCCGCTTCAGCCCATGAAATATTGAGCTTCAAATGTGTTGTTAACGTTGTGTAAAAAAGTTGCTCACAGCTGTTCTAGGAACACATTGTGAAATCGCGTATATGTTTGCTTCTACACATAGCAATGTATTGTGCTTTGCTTTACACACTATTCTACAGTCAAGAGGAGAGAATTAATCAAGTTTAATAAGCAAAAACACTGTATAAGTCGAATTTCAGCATTTTTGTGTGACCGGGAAAACCACAGTCACAAGCCGAGATGCAGTTCCATAGAAACTTGCCATTTTACCGCTGAACCTAAAAATGGGTAGAAAGTACTTTTTCTCCCTTCCTGTTAATGCCACAGACTTCGCCTTTACAGGGCACACGTTTTCTATCTTCCCCGCTTCAGCCCATGAAATATTGAGCTTCAAATGTGTTGTTAACGTGGTGTAAAAAAGTTGCTCACAGCTGTTCTAGGAACACATTGTGAAATCGCGTATATCTTTGCTTCTACACATAGGAATGTATTGTGCTTTGCTTTACACACTCTTCTACAGTCAAGAGGAGAGAATTCATCAAGTTTAATAAGCACAAACAATGTATAAGTCGAATTTCAGCATTTTTGTGTGACCGGGAAAACCACAGTCACAAGACGAGATGCAGTTCCATAGAGACTTGCCATTTTACCGCTGAACCTAAAAATGGGTAGAAAGTACTTTTTCTCCCTTCCTGTTAATGCCACAGACTTCGCCTTTACAGGGCACACGTTTTCTATCTTCCCCGCTTCAGCCCATGAAATATTGAGCTTCAAATGTGTTGTTAACATTGTGTAAAAAAGTTGCTCACAGCTGTTCTAGGAACACATTGTGAAATCGCGTATATCTTTGCTTCTACACATAGCAATGTATTGTGCTTTGCTTTACACACCATTCTACAGTCAAGAGGAGAGAATTCATCAAGTTTAATAAGCAAAAACACTGTATAAGTCGAATTTCAGCATTTTTGTGTGACCGGGAAAACCACAGTCACAAGCCGAGATGCAGTTCCATAGAAACTTGCCATTTTACCGCTGAACCTAAAAATGGGTAGAAAGTACTTTTTCTCCCTTCCTGTTAATGCCACAGACTTCGCCTTTACAGGGCACACGTTTTCTATCTTCCCCGCTTCAGCCCATGAAATATTGAGCTTCAAATGTGTTGTTAACGTGGTGTAAAAAAAGTTGCTCACAGCTGTTCTAGGAACACATTGTGAAATCGCGTATATCTTTGCTTCTACACATAGCAATGTATTGTGCTTTGCTTTACACACTATTCTACAGTCAAGAGATGAGAATTCATCAAGTTTAATAAGCAAAAACACTGTATAAGTCGAATTTCAGCATTTTTGTGTGACCGGGAAAACCACAGTCACAAGACGAGATGCAGTTCCATAGAAACTTGCCATTTTACCGCTGAACCTAAAAATGGGTAGAAAGTACTTTTTCTCCCTTCCTGTTAATGCCACAGACTACGCCTTTACAGGGCACACGTTTTCTATCTTCCCCGCTTCAGCCCATGAAATATTGAGCTTCAAATGTGTTGTTAACGTGGTGTAAAAAAGTTGCTCACAGCTGTTCTAGGAACACATTGTGAAATCGCGTATATCTTTGCTTCTACACATAGGAATGTATTGTGCTTTGCTTTACACACTATTCTACAGTCAAGAGGAGAGAATTCATCAAGTTTAATAAGCAAAAACACTGTATAAGTCGAATTTCAGCATTTTTGTGTGACCGGGAAAACCACAGTCACAAGCCGAGATGCAGTTCCATAGAAACTTGCCATTTTACCGCTGAACCTAAAACTTGGTAGAAAGTACTTTTTCTCCCTTCCTGTTAATGCCACAGACTTCGCCTTTACAGGGCACACGTTTTCTATCTTCCCCGCTTCAGCCCATGAAATATTGAGCTTCAAATGTGTTGTTAACGTGGTGTAAAAAAGTTGCTCACAGCTGTTCTAGGAACACATTGTGAAATCGCGTATATCTTTGCTTCTACACATAGCAATGTATTGTGCTTTGCTTTACACACTATTCTACAGTCAAGAGATGAGAATTCATCAAGTTTAATAAGCAAAAACACTGTATAAGTCGAATTTCAGCATTTTTGTGTGACCGGGAAAACCACAGTCACAAGACGAGATGCAGTTCCATAGAAACTTGCCATTTTACCGCTGAACCTAAAAATGGGTAGAAAGTACTTTTTCTCCCTTCCTGTTAATGCCACAGACTTCGCCTTTACAGGGCACACGTTTTCTATCTTCCCCGCTTCAGCCCATGAAATATTGAGCTTCAAATGTGTTGTTAACGTGGTGTAAAAAAGTTGCTCACAGCTGTTCTAGGAACACATTGTGAAATCGCATATATCTTTGCTTCTACAAATAGCAATGTATTGTGCTTTGCTTTACACACTATTCTACAGTCAAGAGATGAGAATTCATCAAGTTTAATAAGCAAAAACACTGTATAAGTCGAATTTCAGCATTTTTGTGTGACCGGGAAAACCACAGTCACAAGCCGAGATGCAGTTCCATAGAAACTTGCCATTTTACCGCTGAACCTAAAAATGGGTAGAAAGTACTTTTTCTCCCTTCCTGTTAATGCCACAGACTTCGCCTTTACAGGGCACACGTTTTCTATCTTCCCCGCTTCAGCCCATGAAATATTGAGCTTCAAATGTGTTGTTAACATTGTATAAAAAAGTTGCTCACAGCTGTTCTAGGAACACATTGTGAATCGCGTATATCTTTGCTTCTACACATAGCAATGTATTGTGCTTTGCTTTACACACTATTCTACAGTCAAGAGATGAGAATTCATCAAGTTTAATAAGCAAAAACACTGTATAAGTCGAATTTCAGCATTTTTGTGTGACCGGGAAAACCACAGTCACAAGCCGAGATGCAGTTCCATAGAAACTTGCCATTTTACCGCTGAACCTAAAAATGGGTAGAAAGTACTTTTTCTCCCTTCCTGTTAATGCCACAGACTTCGCCTTTACAGGGCACACGTTTTCTATCTTCCCCGCTTCAGCCCATGAAATATTGAGCTTCAAATGTGTTGTTAACATTGTATAAAAAAGTTGCTCACAGCTGTTCTAGGAACACATTGTGAATCGCGTATATCTTTGCTTCTACACATAGCAATGTATTGTGCTTTGCTTTACACACTATTCTACAGTCAAGAGGAGAGAATTCATCAAGTTTAATAAGCAAAAACACTGTATAAGTCGAATTTCAGCATTTTTGTGTGACCGGGAAAACCACAGTCACAAGCCGAGATGCAGTTCCATAGAAACTTGCCATTTTACCGCTGAACCTAAAACTTGGTAGAAAGTACTTTTTCTCCCTTCCTGTTAATGCCACAGACTTCGCCTTTACAGGGCACACGTTTTCTATCTTCCCCGCTTCAGCCCATGAAATATTGAGCTTCAAATGTGTTGTTAACGTGGTGTAAAAAAGTTGCTCACAGCTGTTCTAGGAACACATTGTGAAATCGCATATATCTTTGCTTCTACAAATAGCAATGTATTGTGCTTTGCTTTACACACTATTCTACAGTCAAGAGATGAGAATTCATCAAGTTTAATAAGCAAAAACACTGTATAAGTCGAATTTCAGCATTTTTGTGTGACCGGGAAAACCACAGTCACAAGCCGAGATGCAGTTCCATAGAAACTTGCCATTTTACCGCTGAACCTAAAAATGGGTAGAAAGTACTTTTTCTCCCTTCCTGTTAATGCCACAGACTTCGCCTTTACAGGGCACACGTTTTCTATCTTCCCCGCTTCAGCCCATGAAATATTGAGCTTCAAATGTGTTGTTAACATTGTATAAAAAAGTTGCTCACAGCTGTTCTAGGAACACATTGTGAATCGCGTATATCTTTGCTTCTACACATAGCAATGTATTGTGCTTTGCTTTACACACCATTCTACAGTCAAGAGGAGAGAATTCATCAAGTTTAATAAGCAAAAACACTGTATAAGTCGAATTTCAGCATTTTTGTGTGACCGGTAAAACCACAGTCACAAGCCGAGATGCAGTTCCATAGAAACTTGCCATTTTACCGCTTAACCTAAAAATGGGTAGAAAGTACCTTTTCTCCCTTCCTGTTAATGCCACAGACTTCGCCTTTACAGGGCACACGTTTTCTATCTTCCCCGCTTCAGCCCATGAAATATTGAGCTTCAAATGTGTTGTTAACATTGTGTAAAAAAGTTGCTCACAGCTGTTCTAGGAACACATTGTGAAATCGCGTATATCTTTGCTTCTACACATAGGAATGTATTGTGCTTTGCTTTACACACTATTCTACAGTCAAGAGGAGAGAATTCATCAAGTTTAATAAGCAAAAACACTGTATAAGTCGAATTTCAGCATTTTTGTGTGACCGGGAAAACCACAGTCACAAGCCGAGATGCAGTTCCATAGAAACTTGCCATTTTACCGCTGAACCTAAAAATGGGTAGAAAGTACTTTTTCTCCCTTCCTGTTAATGCCACAGACTTCGCCTTTACAGGGCACACGTTTTCTATCTTCCCCGCTTCAGCCCATGAAATATTGAGCTTCAAATGTGTTGTTAACGTGGTGTAAAAAAGTTGCTCACAGCTGTTCTAGGAACACATTGTGAAATCGCATATATCTTTGCTTCTACAAATAGCAATGTATTGTGCTTTGCTTTACACACTATTCTACAGTCAAGAGATGAGAATTCATCAAGTTTAATAAGCAAAAACACTGTATAAGTCGAATTTCAGCATTTTTGTGTGACCGGGAAAACCACAGTCACAGGCCGAGATGCAGTTCCATAGAAACTTGCCATTTTACCGCTGAACCTAAAAATGGGTAGAAAGTACTTTTTCTCCCTTCCTGTTAATGCCACAGACTTCGCCTTTACAGGGAACACGTTTTCTATCTTCCCCGCTTCAGCCCATGAAATATTGAGCTTCAAATGTGTTGTTAACATTGTGTAAAAAAGTTGCTCACAGCTGTTCTAGGAACACATTGTGAAATCGCGTACTGTATATCTTTGCTTCTACACAAAGGAATGTATTGTGCTTTGCTTTACACACTATTCTACAGTCAAGAGGAGAGAATTCATCAAGTTTAATAAGCAAAAACACTGTATAAGTCGAATTTCAGCATTTTTGTGTGACCGGGAAAACCACAGTCACAAGCCGAGATGCAGTTCCATAGAAACTTGCCATTTTACCGCTGAACCTAAAAATGGGTAGAAAGTACGTTTTCTCCCTTCCTGTTAATGCCACAGACTTCGCATTTACAGGGCACACGTTTTCTATCTTCCCCGCTTCAGCCCATGAAATATTGAGCTTCAAATGTGTTGTTAACGTGGTGTAAAAAAGTTGCTCACAGCTGTTCTAGGAACACATTGTGAAATCGCATATATCTTTGCTTCTACAAATAGCAATGTATTGTGCTTTGCTTTACACACTATTCTACAGTCAAGAGATGAGAATTCATCAAGTTTAATAAGCAAAAACACTGTATAAGTCGAATTTCAGCATTTTTGTGTGACCGGGAAAACCACAGTCACAAGACGAGATGCAGTTCCATAGAAACTTGCCATTTTACCGCTGAACCTAAAAATGGGTAGAAAGTACTTTTTCTCCCTTCCTGTTAATGCCACAGACTTCGCCTTTACAGGGCACACGTTTTCTATCTTCCCCGCTTCAGCCCATGAAATATTGAGCTTCAAATGTGTTGTTAACATTGTATAAAAAAGTTGCTCACAGCTGTTCTAGGAACACATTGTGAATCGCGTATATCTTTGCTTCTACACATAGCAATGTATTGTGCTTTGCTTTACACACCATTCTACAGTCAAGAGGAGAGAATTCATCAAGTTTAATAAGCAAAAACACTGTATAAGTCGAATTTCAGCATTTTTGTGTGACCGGTAAAACCACAGTCACAAGCCGAGATGCAGTTCCATAGAAACTTGCCATTTTACCGCTTAACCTAAAAATGGATAGAAAGTACCTTTTCTCCCTTCCTGTTAATGCCACAGACTTCGCCTTTACAGGGCACACGTTTTCTATCTTCCCCGCTTCAGCCCATGAAATATTGAGCTTCAAATGTGTTGTTAACATTGTGTAAAAAAGTTGCTCACAGCTGTTCTAGGAACACATTGTGAAATCGCGTATATCTTTGCTTCTACACATAGCAATGTATTGTGCTTTGCTTTACACACTATTCTACAGTCAAGAGGAGAGAATTCATCAAGTTTAATAAGCAAAAACACTGTATAAGTCGAATTTCAGCATTTTTGTGTGACCGGGAAAACCACAGTCACAAGCCGAGATGCAGTTCCATAGAAACTTGCCATTTTACCGCTGAACCTAAAAATGGGTAGAAAGTACTTTTTCTCCCTTCCTGTTAATGCCACAGACTTCGCCTTTACAGGGCACACGTTTTCTATCTTCCCCGCTTCAGCCCATGAAATATTGAGCTTCAAATGTGTTGTTAACGTTGTGTAAAAAAGTTGCTCACAGCTGTTCTAGGAACACATTGTGAAATCGCGTATATGTTTGCTTCTACACATAGCAATGTATTGTGCTTTGCTTTACACACTATTCTACAGTCAAGAGGAGAGAATTAATCAAGTTTAATAAGCAAAAACACTGTATAAGTCGAATTTCAGCATTTTTGTGTGACCGGGAAAACCACAGTCACAAGCCGAGATGCAGTTCCATAGAAACTTGCCATTTTACCGCTGAACCTAAAAATGGGTAGAAAGTACTTTTTCTCCCTTCCTGTTAATGCCACAGACTTCGCCTTTACAGGGCACACGTTTTCTATCTTCCCCGCTACAGCCCATGAAATATTGAGCTTCAAATGTGTTGTTAACGTGGTGTAAAAAAGTTGCTCACAGCTGTTCTAGGAACACATTGTGAAATCGCATATATCTTTGCTTCTACACATAGGAATGTATTGTGCTTTGCTTTACACACTCTTCTACAGTCAAGAGGAGAGAATTCATCAAGTTTAATAAGCACAAACAATGTATAAGTCGAATTTCAGCATTTTTGTGTGACCGGGAAAACCACAGTCACAAGACGAGATGCAGTTCCATAGAGACTTGCCATTTTACCGCTGAACCTAAAAATGGGTAGAAAGTACTTTTTCTCCCTTCCTGTTAATGCCACAGACTTCGCCTTTACAGGGCACACGTTTTCTATCTTCCCCGCTTCAGCCCATGAAATATTGAGCTTCAAATGTGTTGTTAACATTGTGTAAAAAAGTTGCTCACAGCTGTTCTAGGAACACATTGTGAAATCGCGTATATCTTTGCTTCTACACATAGCAATGTATTGTGCTTTGCTTTACACACCATTCTACAGTCAAGAGGAGAGAATTCATCAAGTTTAATAAGCAAAAACACTGTATAAGTCGAATTTCAGCATTTTTGTGTGACCGGGAAAACCACAGTCACAAGCCGAGATGCAGTTCCATAGAAACTTGCCATTTTACCGCTGAACCTAAAAATGGGTAGAAAGTACTTTTTCTCCCTTCCTGTTAATGCCACAGACTTCGCCTTTACAGGGCACACGTTTTCTATCTTCCCCGCTTCAGCCCATGAAATATTGAGCTTCAAATGTGTTGTTAACGTGGTGTAAAAAAAGTTGCTCACAGCTGTTCTAGGAACACATTGTGAAATCGCGTATATCTTTGCTTCTACACATAGCAATGTATTGTGCTTTGCTTTACACACTATTCTACAGTCAAGAGATGAGAATTCATCAAGTTTAATAAGCAAAAACACTGTATAAGTCGAATTTCAGCATTTTTGTGTGACCGGGAAAACCACAGTCACAAGACGAGATGCAGTTCCATAGAAACTTGCCATTTTACCGCTGAACCTAAAAATGGGTAGAAAGTACTTTTTCTCCCTTCCTGTTAATGCCACAGACTACGCCTTTACAGGGCACACGTTTTCTATCTTCCCCGCTTCAGCCCATGAAATATTGAGCTTCAAATGTGTTGTTAACGTGGTGTAAAAAAGTTGCTCACAGCTGTTCTAGGAACACATTGTGAAATCGCGTATATCTTTGCTTCTACACATAGGAATGTATTGTGCTTTGCTTTACACACTATTCTACAGTCAAGAGGAGAGAATTCATCAAGTTTAATAAGCAAAAACACTGTATAAGTCGAATTTCAGCATTTTTGTGTGACCGGGAAAACCACAGTCACAAGCCGAGATGCAGTTCCATAGAAACTTGCCATTTTACCGCTGAACCTAAAACTTGGTAGAAAGTACTTTTTCTCCCTTCCTGTTAATGCCACAGACTTCGCCTTTACAGGGCACACGTTTTCTATCTTCCCCGCTTCAGCCCATGAAATATTGAGCTTCAAATGTGTTGTTAACGTGGTGTAAAAAAGTTGCTCACAGCTGTTCTAGGAACACATTGTGAAATCGCGTATATCTTTGCTTCTACACATAGCAATGTATTGTGCTTTGCTTTACACACTATTCTACAGTCAAGAGATGAGAATTCATCAAGTTTAATAAGCAAAAACACTGTATAAGTCGAATTTCAGCATTTTTGTGTGACCGGGAAAACCACAGTCACAAGACGAGATGCAGTTCCATAGAAACTTGCCATTTTACCGCTGAACCTAAAAATGGGTAGAAAGTACTTTTTCTCCCTTCCTGTTAATGCCACAGACTTCGCCTTTACAGGGCACACGTTTTCTATCTTCCCCGCTTCAGCCCATGAAATATTGAGCTTCAAATGTGTTGTTAACTTGGTGTAAAAAAGTTGCTCACAGCTGTTCTAGGAACACATTGTGAAATCGCGTATATCTTTGCTTCTACACATAGGAATGTATTGTGCTTTGCTTTACACACTATTCTACAGTCAAGAGGAGAGAATTCATCAAGTTTAATAAGCAAAAACACTGTATAAGTCGAATTTCAGCATTTTTGTGTGACCGGGAAAACCACAGTCACAAGCCGAGATGCAGTTCCATAGAAACTTGCCATTTTACCGCTGAACCTAAAAATGGGTAGAAAGTACTTTTTCTCCCTTCCTGTTAATGCCACAGACTTCGCCTTTACAGGGCACACGTTTTCTATCTTCCCCGCTTCAGCCCATGAAATATTGAGCTTCAAATGTGTTGTTAACGTGGTGTAAAAAAGTTGCTCACAGCTGTTCTAGGAACACATTGTGAAATCGCATATATCTTTGCTTCTACAAATAGCAATGTATTGTGCTTTGCTTTACACACTATTCTACAGTCAAGAGATGAGAATTCATCAAGTTTAATAAGCAAAAACACTGTATAAGTCGAATTTCAGCATTTTTGTGTGACCGGGAAAACCACAGTCACAAGCCGAGATGCAGTTCCATAGAAACTTGCCATTTTACCGCTGAACCTAAAAATGGGTAGAAAGTACTTTTTCTCCCTTCCTGTTAATGCCACAGACTTCGCCTTTACAGGGCACACGTTTTCTATCTTCCCCGCTTCAGCCCATGAAATATTGAGCTTCAAATGTGTTGTTAACATTGTATAAAAAAGTTGCTCACAGCTGTTCTAGGAACACATTGTGAATCGCGTATATCTTTGCTTCTACACATAGCAATGTATTGTGCTTTGCTTTACACACCATTCTACAGTCAAGAGGAGAGAATTCATCAAGTTTAATAAGCAAAAACACTGTATAAGTCGAATTTCAGCATTTTTGTGTGACCGGTAAAACCACAGTCACAAGCCGAGATGCAGTTCCATAGAAACTTGCCATTTTACCGCTTAACCTAAAAATGGGTAGAAAGTACCTTTTCTCCCTTCCTGTTAATGCCACAGACTTCGCCTTTACAGGGCACACGTTTTCTATCTTCCCCGCTTCAGCCCATGAAATATTGAGCTTCAAATGTGTTGTTAACATTGTGTAAAAAAGTTGCTCACAGCTGTTCTAGGAACACATTGTGAAATCGCGTATATCTTTGCTTCTACACATAGGAATGTATTGTGCTTTGCTTTACACACTATTCTACAGTCAAGAGGAGAGAATTCATCAAGTTTAATAAGCAAAAACACTGTATAAGTCGAATTTCAGCATTTTTGTGTGACCGGGAAAACCACAGTCACAAGCCGAGATGCAGTTCCATAGAAACTTGCCATTTTACCGCTGAACCTAAAAATGGGTAGAAAGTACTTTTTCTCCCTTCCTGTTAATGCCACAGACTTCGCCTTTACAGGGCACACGTTTTCTATCTTCCCCGCTTCAGCCCATGAAATATTGAGCTTCAAATGTGTTGTTAACGTGGTGTAAAAAAGTTGCTCACAGCTGTTCTAGGAACACATTGTGAAATCGCATATATCTTTGCTTCTACAAATAGCAATGTATTGTGCTTTGCTTTACACACTATTCTACAGTCAAGAGATGAGAATTCATCAAGTTTAATAAGCAAAAACACTGTATAAGTCGAATTTCAGCATTTTTGTGTGACCGGGAAAACCACAGTCACAAGCCGAGATGCAGTTCCATAGAAACTTGCCATTTTACCGCTGAACCTAAAAATGGGTAGAAAGTACTTTTTCTCCCTTCCTGTTAATGCCACAGACTTCGCCTTTACAGGGCACACGTTTTCTATCTTCCCCGCTTCAGCCCATGAAATATTGAGCTTCAAATGTGTTAACATTGTGTAAAAAAGTTGCTCACAGCTGTTCTAGGAACACATTGTGAAATCGCGTACTGTATATCTTTGCTTCTACACAAAGGAATGTATTGTGCTTTGCTTTACACACTATTCTACAGTCAAGAGGAGAGAATTCATCAAGTTTAATAAGCAAAAACACTGTATAAGTCGAATTTCAGCATTTTTGTGTGACCGGGAAAACCACAGTCACAAGCCGAGATGCAGTTCCATAGAAACTTGCCATTTTACCGCTGAACCTAAAAATGGGTAGAAAGTACTTTTTCTCCCTTCCTGTTAATGCCACAGACTTCGCCTTTACAGGGCACACGTTTTCTATCTTCCCCGCTTCAGCCCATGAAATATTGAGCTTCAAATGTGTTAACATTGTGTAAAAAAGTTGCTCACAGCTGTTCTAGGAACACATTGTGAAATCGCGTACTGTATATCTTTGCTTCTACACAAAGGAATGTATTGTGCTTTGCTTTACACACTATTCTACAGTCAAAAGGAGAGAATTCATCAAGTTTAATAAGCAAAAACACTGTATAAGTCGAATTTCAGCATTTTTGTGTGACCGGGAAAACCACAGTCACAAGCCGAGATGCAGTTCCATAGAAACTTGCCATTTTACCGCTGAACCTAAAAATGGGTAGAAAGTACTTTTTCTCCCTTCCTGTTAATGCCACAGACTTCGCCTTTACAGGGCACACGTTTTCTATCTTCCCCGCTTCAGCCCATGAAATATTGAGCTTCAAATGTGTTGTTAACGTGGTGTAAAAAAGTTGCTCACAGCTGTTCTAGGAACACATTGTGAAATCGCGTATATCTTTGCTTCTACACATAGGAATGTATTGTGCTTTGCTTTACACACTCTTCTACAGTCAAGAGGAGAGAATTCATCAAGTTTAATAAGCACAAACACTGTATAAGTCGAATTTCAGCATTTTTGTGTGACCGGGAAAACCACAGTCACAAGACGAGATGCAGTTCCATAGAGACTTGCCATTTTACCGCTGAACCTAAAAATGGGTAGAAAGTACTTTTTCTCCCTTCCTGTTAATGCCACAGACTTCGCCTTTACAGGGCACACGTTTTCTATCTTCCCCGCTTCAGCCCATGAAATATTGAGCTTCAAATGTGTTGTTAACATTGTGTAAAAAAGTTGCTCACAGCTGTTCTAGGAACACATTGTGAAATCGCGTATATCTTTGCTTCTACACATAGCAATGTATTGTGCTTTGCTTTACACACCATTCTACAGTCAAGAGGAGAGAATTCATCAAGTTTAAAAAGCAAAAACACTGTATAAGTCGAATTTCAGAATTTTTTTGTGACCGGGAAAACCACAGTCACAAGCCGAGATGCAGTTCCATAGAAACTTGCCATTTTACCGCTGAACCTAAAAATGGGTAGAAAGTACTTTTTCTCCCTTCCTGTTAATGCCACAGACTTCGCCTTTACAGGGCACACGTTTTCTATCTTCCCCGCTTCAGCCCATGAAATATTGAGCTTCAAATGTGTTAACATTGTGTAAAAAAGTTGCTCACAGCTGTTCTAGGAACACATTGTGAAATCGCGTACTGTATATCTTTGCTTCTACACAAAGGAATGTATTGTGCTTTGCTTTACACACTATTCTACAGTCAAGAGGAGAGAATTCATCAAGTTTAATAAGCAAAAACACTGTATAAGTCGAATTTCAGCATTTTTGTGTGACCGGGAAAACCACAGTCACAAGCCGAGATGCAGTTCCATAGAAACTTGCCATTTTACCGCTGAACCTAAAAATGGGTAGAAAGTACTTTTTCTCCCTTCCTGTTAATGCCACAGACTTCGCCTTTACAGGGCACACGTTTTCTATCTTCCCCGCTTCAGCCCATGAAATATTGAGCTTCAAATGTGTTAACATTGTGTAAAAAAGTTGCTCACAGCTGTTCTAGGAACACATTGTGAAATCGCGTACTGTATATCTTTGCTTCTACACAAAGGAATGTATTGTGCTTTGCTTTACACACTATTCTACAGTCAAGAGGAGAGAATTCATCAAGTTTAATAAGCAAAAACACTGTATAAGTCGAATTTCAGCATTTTTGTGTGACCGGGAAAACCACAGTCACAAGCCGAGATGCAGTTCCATAGAAACTTGCCATTTTACCGCTGAACCTAAAAATGGGTAGAAAGTACTTTTTCTCCCTTCCTGTTAATGCCACAGACTTCGCCTTTACAGGGCACACGTTTTCTATCTTCCCCGCTTCAGCCCATGAAATATTGAGCTTCAAATGTGTTGTTAACGTGGTGTAAAAAAGTTGCTCACAGCTGTTCTAGGAACACATTGTGAAATCGCGTATATCTTTGCTTCTACACATAGGAATGTATTGTGCTTTGCTTTACACACTCTTCTACAGTCAAGAGGAGAGAATTCATCAAGTTTAATAAGCACAAACACTGTATAAGTCGAATTTCAGCATTTTTGTGTGACCGGGAAAACCACAGTCACAAGACGAGATGCAGTTCCATAGAGACTTGCCATTTTACCGCTGAACCTAAAAATGGGTAGAAAGTACTTTTTCTCCCTTCCTGTTAATGCCACAGACTTCGCCTTTACAGGGCACACGTTTTCTATCTTCCCCGCTTCAGCCCATGAAATATTGAGCTTCAAATGTGTTGTTAACATTGTGTAAAAAAGTTGCTCACAGCTGTTCTAGGAACACATTGTGAAATCGCGTATATCTTTGCTTCTACACATAGCAATGTATTGTGCTTTGCTTTACACACCATTCTACAGTCAAGAGGAGAGAATTCATCAAGTTTAAAAAGCAAAAACACTGTATAAGTCGAATTTCAGAATTTTTTTGTGACCGGGAAAACCACAGTCACAAGCCGAGATGCAGTTCCATAGAAACTTGCCATTTTACCGCTGAACCTAAAAATGGGTAGAAAGTACTTTTTCTCCCTTCCTGTTAATGCCACAGACTTCGCCTTTACAGGGCACACGTTTTCTATCTTCCCCGCTTCAGCCCATGAAATATTGAGCTTCAAATGTGTTGTTAACGTGGTGTAAAAAAGTTGCTCACAGCTGTTCTAGGAACACATTGTGAAATCGCGTATATCTTTGCTTCTACACATAGGAATGTATTGTGCTTTGCTTTACACACTATTCTACAGTCAAGAGGAGAGAATTCATCAAGTTTAATAAGCAAAAACACTGTATAAGTCGAATTTCAGCATTTTTGTGTGACCGGGAAAACCACAGTCACAAGCCGAGATGCAGTTCCATAGAAACTTGCCATTTTACCGCTGAACCTAAAAATGGGTAGAAAGTACTTTTTCTCCCTTCCTGTTAATGCCACAGACTTCGCCTTTACAGGGCACACGTTTTCTATCTTCCCCGCTTCAGCCCATGAAATATTGAGCTTCAAATGTGTTGTTAACGTGGTGTAAAAAAGTTGCTCACAGCTGTTCTAGGAACACATTGTGAAATCGCATATATCTTTGCTTCTACAAATAGCAATGTATTGTGCTTTGCTTTAGACACTATTCTACAGTCAAGAGATGAGAATTCATCAAGTTTAATAAGCAAAAACACTGTATAAGTCGAATTTCAGCATTTTTGTGTGACCGGGAAAACCACAGTCACAAGACGAGATGCAGTTCCATAGAAACTTGCCATTTTACCGCTGAACCTAAAAATGGGTAGAAAGTACTTTTTCTCCCTTCCTGTTAATGCCACAGACTTCGCCTTTACAGGGCACACGTTTTCTATCTTCCCCGCTTCAGCCCATGAAATATTGAGCTTCAAATGTGTTGTTAACGTGGTGTAAAAAAGTTGCTCACAGCTGTTCTAGGAACACATTGTGAAATCGCGTATATCTTTGCTTCTACACATAGCAATGTATTGTGCTTTGCTTTACACACTATTCTACAGTCAAGAGATGAGAATTCATCAAGTTTAATAAGCAAAAACACTGTATAAGTCGAATTTCAGCATTTTTGTGTGACCGGGAAAACCACAGTCACAAGACGAGATGCAGTTCCATAGAAACTTGCCATTTTACCGCTGAACCTAAAAATGGGTAGAAAGTACTTTTTCTCCCTTCCTGTTAATGCCACAGACTTCGCCTTTACAGGGCACACGTTTTCTATCTTCCCCGCTTCAGCCCATGAAATATTGAGCTTCAAATGTGTTGTTAACTTGGTGTAAAAAAGTTGCTCACAGCTGTTCTAGGAACACATTGTGAAATCGCGTATATCTTTGCTTCTACACATAGGAATGTATTGTGCTTTGCTTTACACACTATTCTACAGTCAAGAGGAGAGAATTCATCAAGTTTAATAAGCAAAAACACTGTATAAGTCGAATTTCAGCATTTTTGTGTGACCGGGAAAACCACAGTCACAAGCCGAGATGCAGTTCCATAGAAACTTGCCATTTTACCGCTGAACCTAAAAATGGGTAGAAAGTACTTTTTCTCCCTTCCTGTTAATGCCACAGACTTCGCCTTTACAGGGCACACGTTTTCTATCTTCCCCGCTTCAGCCCATGAAATATTGAGCTTCAAATGTGTTGTTAACGTGGTGTAAAAAAGTTGCTCACAGCTGTTCTAGGAACACATTGTGAAATCGCATATATCTTTGCTTCTACAAATAGCAATGTATTGTGCTTTGCTTTACACACTATTCTACAGTCAAGAGATGAGAATTCATCAAGTTTAATAAGCAAAAACACTGTATAAGTCGAATTTCAGCATTTTTGTGTGACCGGGAAAACCACAGTCACAAGCCGAGATGCAGTTCCATAGAAACTTGCCATTTTACCGCTGAACCTAAAAATGGGTAGAAAGTACTTTTTCTCCCTTCCTGTTAATGCCACAGACTTCGCCTTTACAGGGCACACGTTTTCTATCTTCCCCGCTTCAGCCCATGAAATATTGAGCTTCAAATGTGTTGTTAACATTGTATAAAAAAGTTGCTCACAGCTGTTCTAGGAACACATTGTGAATCGCGTATATCTTTGCTTCTACACATAGCAATGTATTGTGCTTTGCTTTACACACCATTCTACAGTCAAGAGGAGAGAATTCATCAAGATTAATAAGCAAAAACACTGTATAAGTCGAATTTCAGCATTTTTGTGTGACCGGTAAAACCACAGTCACAAGCCGAGATGCAGTTCCATAGAAACTTGCCATTTTACCGCTTAACCTAAAAATGGGTAGAAAGTACCTTTTCTCCCTTCCTGTTAATGCCACAGACTTCGCCTTTACAGGGCACACGTTTTCTATCTTCCCCGCTTCAGCCCATGAAATATTGAGCTTCAAATGTGTTGTTAACATTGTGTAAAAAAGTTGCTCACAGCTGTTCTAGGAACACATTGTGAAATCGCGTATATCTTTGCTTCTACACATAGCAATGTATTGTGCTTTGCTTTACACACTATTCTACAGTCAAGAGGAGAGAATTCATCAAGTTTAATAAGCAAAAACACTGTATAAGTCGAATTTCAGCATTTTTGTGTGACCGGGAAAACCACAGTCACAAGCCGAGATGCAGTTCCATAGAAACTTGCCATTTTACCGCTGAACCTAAAAATGGGTAGAAAGTACTTTTTCTCCCTTCCTGTTAATGCCACAGACTTCGCCTTTACAGGGCACACGTTTTCTATCTTCCCCGCTTCAGCCCATGAAATATTGAGCTTCAAATGTGTTGTTAACGTTGTGTAAAAAAGTTGCTCACAGCTGTTCTAGGAACACATTGTGAAATCGCGTATATCTTTGCTTCTACACATAGGAATGTATTGTGCTTTGCTTTACACACTATTCTACAGTCAAGAGGAGAGAATTCATCAAGTTTAATAAGCAAAAACACTGTATAAGTCGAATTTCAGCATTTTTGTGTGACCGGGAAAACCACAGTCACAAGCCGAGATGCAGTTCCATAGAAACTTGCCATTTTACCGCTGAACCTAAAAATGGGTAGAAAGTACTTTTTCTCCCTTCCTGTTAATGCCACAGACTTCGCCTTTACAGGGCACACGTTTTCTATCTTCCCCGCTTCAGCCCATGAAATATTGAGCTTCAAATGTGTTGTTAACGTGGTGTAAAAAAGTTGCTCACAGCTGTTCTAGGAACACATTGTGAAATCGCATATATCTTTGCTTCTACAAATAGCAATGTATTGTGCTTTGCTTTACACACTATTCTACAGTCAAGAGATGAGAATTCATCAAGTTTAATAAGCAAAAACACTGTATAAGTCGAATTTCAGCATTTTTGTGTGACCGGGAAAACCACAGTCACAGGCCGAGATGCAGTTCCATAGAAACTTGCCATTTTACCGCTGAACCTAAAAATGGGTAGAAAGTACTTTTTCTCCCTTCCTGTTAATGCCACAGACTTCGCCTTTACAGGGCACACGTTTTCTATCTTCCCCGCTTCAGCCCATGAAATATTGAGCTTCAAATGTGTTGTTAACATTGTGTAAAAAAGTTGCTCACAGCTGTTCTAGGAACACATTGTGAAATCGCGTATATCTTTGCGTCTACACATAGCAATGTATTGTGCTTTGCTTTACACACCATTCTACAGTCAAGAGGAGAGAATTCATCAAGTTTAATAAGCAAAAACACTGTATAAGTCGAATTTCAGCATTTTTGTGTGACCGGTAAAACCACAGTCACAAGCCGAGATGCAGTTCCATAGAAACTTGCCATTTTACCGCTTAACCTAAAAATGGGTAGAAAGTACTTTTTCTCCCTTCCTGTTAATGCCACAGACTTCGCCTTTACAGGGCACACGTTTTCTATCTTCCCCGCTTCAGCCCATGAAATATTGAGCTTCAAATGTGTTGTTAACATTGTGTAAAAAAGTTGCTCACAGCTGTTCTAGGAACACATTGTGAAATCGCGTATATCTTTGCTTCTACACATAGCAATGTATTGTGCTTTTCTTTACACACTATTCTACAGTCAAGAGGAGAGAATTCATCAAGTTTAATAAGCAAAAACACTGTATAAGTCGAATTTCAGCATTTTTGTGTGACCGGGAAAACCACAGTCACAAGCCGAGATGCAGTTCCATAGAAACTTGCCATTTTACCGCTGAACCTAAAAATGGGTAGAAAGTACTTTTTCTCCCTTCCTGTTAATGCCACAGACTTCGCCTTTACAGGGCACACGTTTTCTATCTTCCCCGCTTCAGCCCATGAAATATTGAGCTTCAAATGTGTTGTTAACATTGTATAAAAAAGTTGCTCACAGCTGTTCTAGGAACACATTGTGAATCGCGTATATCTTTGCTTCTACACATAGCAATGTATTGTGCTTTGCTTTACACACCATTCTACAGTCAAGAGGAGAGAATTCATCAAGTTTAATAAGCAAAAACACTGTATAAGTCGAATTTCAGCATTTTTGTGTGACCGGTAAAACCACAGTCACAAGCCGAGATGCAGTTCCATAGAAACTTGCCATTTTACCGCTTAACCTAAAAATGGGTAGAAAGTACCTTTTCTCCCTTCCTGTTAATGCCACAGACTTCGCCTTTACAGGGCACACGTTTTCTATCTTCCCCGCTTCAGCCCATGAAATATTGAGCTTCAAATGTGTTGTTAACGTGGTGTAAAAAAGTTGCTCACAGCTGTTCTAGGAACACATTGTGAAATCGCATATATCTTTGCTTCTACAAATAGCAATGTATTGTGCTTTGCTTTACACACTATTCTACAGTCAAGAGATGAGAATTCATCAAGTTTAATAAGCAAAAACACTGTATAAGTCGAATTTCAGCATTTTTGTGTGACCGGGAAAACCACAGTCACAAGCCGAGATGCAGTTCCATAGAAACTTGCCATTTTACCGCTGAACCTAAAAATGGGTAGAAAGTACTTTTTCTCCCTTCCTGTTAATGCCACAGACTTCGCCTTTACAGGGCACACGTTTTCTATCTTCCCCGCTTCAGCCCATGAAATATTGAGCTTCAAATGTGTTGTTAACATTGTATAAAAAAGTTGCTCACAGCTGTTCTAGGAACACATTGTGAATCGCGTATATCTTTGCTTCTACACATAGCAATGTATTGTGCTTTGCTTTACACACCATTCTACAGTCAAGAGGAGAGAATTCATCAAGTTTAATAAGCAAAAACACTGTATAAGTCGAATTTCAGCATTTTTGTGTGACCGGTAAAACCACAGTCACAAGCCGAGATGCAGTTCCATAGAAACTTGCCATTTTACCGCTTAACCTAAAAATGGGTAGAAAGTACCTTTTCTCCCTTCCTGTTAATGCCACAGACTTCGCCTTTACAGGGCACACGTTTTCTATCTTCCTCGCTTCAGCCCATGAAATATTGAGCTTCAAATGTGTTGTTAACGTGGTGTAAAAAAGTTGCTCACAGCTGTTCTAGGAACACATTGTGAAATCGCGTATATCTTTGCTTCTACACATAGCAATGTATTGTGCTTTGCTTTACACACTATTCTACAGTCAAGAGGAGAGAATTCATCAAGTTTAATAAGCAAAAACACTGTATAAGTCGAATTTCAGCATTTTTGTGTGACCGGGAAAACCACAGTCACAAGCCGAGATGCAGTTCCATAGAAACTTGCCATTTTACCGCTGAACCTAAAAATGGGTAGAAAGTACTTTTTCTCCCTTCCTGTTAATGCCACAGACTTCGCCTTTACAGGGCACACGTTTTCTATCTTCCCCGCTTCAGCCCATGAAATATTGAGCTTCAAATGTGTTGTTAACGTGGTGTAAAAAAGTTGCTCACAGCTGTTCTAGGAACACATTGTGAAATCGCGTATATCTTTGCTTCTACACATAGGAATGTATTGTGCTTTGCTTTACACACTCTTCTACAGTCAAGAGGAGAGAATTCATCAAGTTTAATAAGCACAAACACTGTATAAGTCGAATTTCAGCATTTTTGTGTGACCGGGAAAACCACAGTCACAAGACGAGATGCAGTTCCATAGAGACTTGCCATTTTACCGCTGAACCTAAAAATGGGTAGAAAGTACTTTTTCTCCCTTCCTGTTAATGCCACAGACTTCGCCTTTACAGGGCACACGTTTTCTATCTTCCCCGCTTCAGCCCATGAAATATTGAGCTTCAAATGTGTTGTTAACATTGTGTAAAAAAGTTGCTCACAGCTGTTCTAGGAACACATTGTGAAATCGCGTATATCTTTGCTTCTACACATAGCAATGTATTGTGCTTTGCTTTACACACCATTCTACAGTCAAGAGGAGAGAATTCATCAAGTTTAAAAAGCAAAAACACTGTATAAGTCGAATTTCAGAATTTTTTTGTGACCGGGAAAACCACAGTCACAAGCCGAGATGCAGTTCCATAGAAACTTGCCATTTTACCGCTGAACCTAAAAATGGGTAGAAAGTACTTTTTCTCCCTTCCTGTTAATGCCACAGACTTCGCCTTTACAGGGCACACGTTTTCTATCTTCCCCGCTTCAGCCCATGAAATATTGAGCTTCAAATGTGTTAACATTGTGTAAAAAAGTTGCTCACAGCTGTTCTAGGAACACATTGTGAAATCGCGTACTGTATATCTTTGCTTCTACACAAAGGAATGTATTGTGCTTTGCTTTACACACTATTCTACAGTCAAGAGGAGAGAATTCATCAAGTTTAATAAGCAAAAACACTGTATAAGTCGAATTTCAGCATTTTTGTGTGACCGGGAAAACCACAGTCACAAGCCGAGATGCAGTTCCATAGAAACTTGCCATTTTACCGCTGAACCTAAAAATGGGTAGAAAGTACTTTTTCTCCCTTCCTGTTAATGCCACAGACTTCGCCTTTACAGGGCACACGTTTTCTATCTTCCCCGCTTCAGCCCATGAAATATTGAGCTTCAAATGTGTTAACATTGTGTAAAAAAGTTGCTCACAGCTGTTCTAGGAACACATTGTGAAATCGCGTACTGTATATCTTTGCTTCTACACAAAGGAATGTATTGTGCTTTGCTTTACACACTATTCTACAGTCAAGAGGAGAGAATTCATCAAGTTTAATAAGCAAAAACACTGTATAAGTCGAATTTCAGCATTTTTGTGTGACCGGGAAAACCACAGTCACAAGCCGAGATGCAGTTCCATAGAAACTTGCCATTTTACCGCTGAACCTAAAAATGGGTAGAAAGTACTTTTTCTCCCTTCCTGTTAATGCCACAGACTTCGCCTTTACAGGGCACACGTTTTCTATCTTCCCCGCTTCAGCCCATGAAATATTGAGCTTCAAATGTGTTGTTAACGTGGTGTAAAAAAGTTGCTCACAGCTGTTCTAGGAACACATTGTGAAATCGCGTATATCTTTGCTTCTACACATAGGAATGTATTGTGCTTTGCTTTACACACTCTTCTACAGTCAAGAGGAGAGAATTCATCAAGTTTAATAAGCACAAACACTGTATAAGTCGAATTTCAGCATTTTTGTGTGACCGGGAAAACCACAGTCACAAGACGAGATGCAGTTCCATAGAGACTTGCCATTTTACCGCTGAACCTAAAAATGGGTAGAAAGTACTTTTTCTCCCTTCCTGTTAATGCCACAGACTTCGCCTTTACAGGGCACACGTTTTCTATCTTCCCCGCTTCAGCCCATGAAATATTGAGCTTCAAATGTGTTGTTAACATTGTGTAAAAAAGTTGCTCACAGCTGTTCTAGGAACACATTGTGAAATCGCGTATATCTTTGCTTCTACACATAGCAATGTATTGTGCTTTGCTTTACACACCATTCTACAGTCAAGAGGAGAGAATTCATCAAGTTTAAAAAGCAAAAACACTGTATAAGTCGAATTTCAGAATTTTTTTGTGACCGGGAAAACCACAGTCACAAGCCGAGATGCAGTTCCATAGAAACTTGCCATTTTACCGCTGAACCTAAAAATGGGTAGAAAGTACTTTTTCTCCCTTCCTGTTAATGCCACAGACTTCGCCTTTACAGGGCACACGTTTTCTATCTTCCCCGCTTCAGCCCATGAAATATTGAGCTTCAAATGTGTTAACATTGTGTAAAAAAGTTGCTCACAGCTGTTCTAGGAACACATTGTGAAATCGCGTACTGTATATCTTTGCTTCTACACAAAGGAATGTATTGTGCTTTGCTTTACACACTATTCTACAGTCAAGAGGAGAGAATTCATCAAGTTTAATAAGCAAAAACACTGTATAAGTCGAATTTCAGCATTTTTGTGTGACCGGGAAAACCACAGTCACAAGCCGAGATGCAGTTCCATAGAAACTTGCCATTTTACCGCTGAACCTAAAAATGGGTAGAAAGTACTTTTTCTCCCTTCCTGTTAATGCCACAGACTTCGCCTTTACAGGGCACACGTTTTCTATCTTCCCCGCTTCAGCCCATGAAATATTGAGCTTCAAATGTGTTAACATTGTGTAAAAAAGTTGCTCACAGCTGTTCTAGGAACACATTGTGAAATCGCGTACTGTATATCTTTGCTTCTACACAAAGGAATGTATTGTGCTTTGCTTTACACACTATTCTACAGTCAAGAGGAGAGAATTCATCAAGTTTAATAAGCAAAAACACTGTATAAGTCGAATTTCAGCATTTTTGTGTGACCGGGAAAACCACAGTCACAAGCCGAGATGCAGTTCCATAGAAACTTGCCATTTTACCGCTGAACCTAAAAATGGGTAGAAAGTACTTTTTCTCCCTTCCTGTTAATGCCACAGACTTCGCCTTTACAGGGCACACGTTTTCTATCTTCCCCGCTTCAGCCCATGAAATATTGAGCTTCAAATGTGTTGTTAACGTGGTGTAAAAAAGTTGCTCACAGCTGTTCTAGGAACACATTGTGAAATCGCGTATATCTTTGCTTCTACACATAGGAATGTATTGTGCTTTGCTTTACACACTCTTCTACAGTCAAGAGGAGAGAATTCATCAAGTTTAATAAGCACAAACACTGTATAAGTCGAATTTCAGCATTTTTGTGTGACCGGGAAAACCACAGTCACAAGACGAGATGCAGTTCCATAGAGACTTGCCATTTTACCGCTGAACCTAAAAATGGGTAGAAAGTACTTTTTCTCCCTTCCTGTTAATGCCACAGACTTCGCCTTTACAGGGCACACGTTTTCTATCTTCCCCGCTTCAGCCCATGAAATATTGAGCTTCAAATGTGTTGTTAACATTGTGTAAAAAAGTTGCTCACAGCTGTTCTAGGAACACATTGTGAAATCGCGTATATCTTTGCTTCTACACATAGCAATGTATTGTGCTTTGCTTTACACACCATTCTACAGTCAAGAGGAGAGAATTCATCAAGTTTAAAAAGCAAAAACACTGTATAAGTCGAATTTCAGAATTTTTTTGTGACCGGGAAAACCACAGTCACAAGCCGAGATGCAGTTCCATAGAAACTTGCCATTTTACCGCTGAACCTAAAAATGGGTAGAAAGTACTTTTTCTCCCTTCCTGTTAATGCCACAGACTTCGCCTTTACAGGGCACACGTTTTCTATCTTCCCCGCTTCAGCCCATGAAATATTGAGCTTCAAATGTGTTGTTAACGTGGTGTAAAAAAGTTGCTCACAGCTGTTCTAGGAACACATTGTGAAATCGCGTATATCTTTGCTTCTACACATAGGAATGTATTGTGCTTTGCTTTACACACTATTCTACAGTCAAGAGGAGAGAATTCATCAAGTTTAATAAGCAAAAACACTGTATAAGTCGAATTTCAGCATTTTTGTGTGACCGGGAAAACCACAGTCACAAGCCGAGATGCAGTTCCATAGAAACTTGCCATTTTACCGCTGAACCTAAAAATGGGTAGAAAGTACTTTTTCTCCCTTCCTGTTAATGCCACAGACTTCGCCTTTACAGGGCACACGTTTTCTATCTTCCCCGCTTCAGCCCATGAAATATTGAGCTTCAAATGTGTTGTTAACGTGGTGTAAAAAAGTTGCTCACAGCTGTTCTAGGAACACATTGTGAAATCGCATATATCTTTGCTTCTACAAATAGCAATGTATTGTGCTTTGCTTTAGACACTATTCTACAGTCAAGAGATGAGAATTCATCAAGTTTAATAAGCAAAAACACTGTATAAGTCGAATTTCAGCATTTTTGTGTGACCGGGAAAACCACAGTCACAAGACGAGATGCAGTTCCATAGAAACTTGCCATTTTACCGCTGAACCTAAAAATGGGTAGAAAGTACTTTTTCTCCCTTCCTGTTAATGCCACAGACTTCGCCTTTACAGGGCACACGTTTTCTATCTTCCCCGCTTCAGCCCATGAAATATTGAGCTTCAAATGTGTTGTTAACGTGGTGTAAAAAAGTTGCTCACAGCTGTTCTAGGAACACATTGTGAAATCGCGTATATCTTTGCTTCTACACATAGCAATGTATTGTGCTTTGCTTTACACACTATTCTACAGTCAAGAGATGAGAATTCATCAAGTTTAATAAGCAAAAACACTGTATAAGTCGAATTTCAGCATTTTTGTGTGACCGGGAAAACCACAGTCACAAGACGAGATGCAGTTCCATAGAAACTTGCCATTTTACCGCTGAACCTAAAAATGGGTAGAAAGTACTTTTTCTCCCTTCCTGTTAATGCCACAGACTTCGCCTTTACAGGGCACACGTTTTCTATCTTCCCCGCTTCAGCCCATGAAATATTGAGCTTCAAATGTGTTGTTAACTTGGTGTAAAAAAGTTGCTCACAGCTGTTCTAGGAACACATTGTGAAATCGCGTATATCTTTGCTTCTACACATAGGAATGTATTGTGCTTTGCTTTACACACTATTCTACAGTCAAGAGGAGAGAATTCATCAAGTTTAATAAGCAAAAACACTGTATAAGTCGAATTTCAGCATTTTTGTGTGACCGGGAAAACCACAGTCACAAGCCGAGATGCAGTTCCATAGAAACTTGCCATTTTACCGCTGAACCTAAAAATGGGTAGAAAGTACTTTTTCTCCCTTCCTGTTAATGCCACAGACTTCGCCTTTACAGGGCACACGTTTTCTATCTTCCCCGCTTCAGCCCATGAAATATTGAGCTTCAAATGTGTTGTTAACGTGGTGTAAAAAAGTTGCTCACAGCTGTTCTAGGAACACATTGTGAAATCGCATATATCTTTGCTTCTACAAATAGCAATGTATTGTGCTTTGCTTTACACACTATTCTACAGTCAAGAGATGAGAATTCATCAAGTTTAATAAGCAAAAACACTGTATAAGTCGAATTTCAGCATTTTTGTGTGACCGGGAAAACCACAGTCACAAGCCGAGATGCAGTTCCATAGAAACTTGCCATTTTACCGCTGAACCTAAAAATGGGTAGAAAGTACTTTTTCTCCCTTCCTGTTAATGCCACAGACTTCGCCTTTACAGGGCACACGTTTTCTATCTTCCCCGCTTCAGCCCATGAAATATTGAGCTTCAAATGTGTTGTTAACATTGTATAAAAAAGTTGCTCACAGCTGTTCTAGGAACACATTGTGAATCGCGTATATCTTTGCTTCTACACATAGCAATGTATTGTGCTTTGCTTTACACACCATTCTACAGTCAAGAGGAGAGAATTCATCAAGATTAATAAGCAAAAACACTGTATAAGTCGAATTTCAGCATTTTTGTGTGACCGGTAAAACCACAGTCACAAGCCGAGATGCAGTTCCATAGAAACTTGCCATTTTACCGCTTAACCTAAAAATGGGTAGAAAGTACCTTTTCTCCCTTCCTGTTAATGCCACAGACTTCGCCTTTACAGGGCACACGTTTTCTATCTTCCCCGCTTCAGCCCATGAAATATTGAGCTTCAAATGTGTTGTTAACATTGTGTAAAAAAGTTGCTCACAGCTGTTCTAGGAACACATTGTGAAATCGCGTATATCTTTGCTTCTACACATAGCAATGTATTGTGCTTTGCTTTACACACTATTCTACAGTCAAGAGGAGAGAATTCATCAAGTTTAATAAGCAAAAACACTGTATAAGTCGAATTTCAGCATTTTTGTGTGACCGGGAAAACCACAGTCACAAGCCGAGATGCAGTTCCATAGAAACTTGCCATTTTACCGCTGAACCTAAAAATGGGTAGAAAGTACTTTTTCTCCCTTCCTGTTAATGCCACAGACTTCGCCTTTACAGGGCACACGTTTTCTATCTTCCCCGCTTCAGCCCATGAAATATTGAGCTTCAAATGTGTTGTTAACGTTGTGTAAAAAAGTTGCTCACAGCTGTTCTAGGAACACATTGTGAAATCGCGTATATCTTTGCTTCTACACATAGGAATGTATTGTGCTTTGCTTTACACACTATTCTACAGTCAAGAGGAGAGAATTCATCAAGTTTAATAAGCAAAAACACTGTATAAGTCGAATTTCAGCATTTTTGTGTGACCGGGAAAACCACAGTCACAAGCCGAGATGCAGTTCCATAGAAACTTGCCATTTTACCGCTGAACCTAAAAATGGGTAGAAAGTACTTTTTCTCCCTTCCTGTTAATGCCACAGACTTCGCCTTTACAGGGCACACGTTTTCTATCTTCCCCGCTTCAGCCCATGAAATATTGAGCTTCAAATGTGTTGTTAACGTGGTGTAAAAAAGTTGCTCACAGCTGTTCTAGGAACACATTGTGAAATCGCATATATCTTTGCTTCTACAAATAGCAATGTATTGTGCTTTGCTTTACACACTATTCTACAGTCAAGAGATGAGAATTCATCAAGTTTAATAAGCAAAAACACTGTATAAGTCGAATTTCAGCATTTTTGTGTGACCGGGAAAACCACAGTCACAGGCCGAGATGCAGTTCCATAGAAACTTGCCATTTTACCGCTGAACCTAAAAATGGGTAGAAAGTACTTTTTCTCCCTTCCTGTTAATGCCACAGACTTCGCCTTTACAGGGCACACGTTTTCTATCTTCCCCGCTTCAGCCCATGAAATATTGAGCTTCAAATGTGTTGTTAACATTGTGTAAAAAAGTTGCTCACAGCTGTTCTAGGAACACATTGTGAAATCGCGTATATCTTTGCGTCTACACATAGCAATGTATTGTGCTTTGCTTTACACACCATTCTACAGTCAAGAGGAGAGAATTCATCAAGTTTAATAAGCAAAAACACTGTATAAGTCGAATTTCAGCATTTTTGTGTGACCGGTAAAACCACAGTCACAAGCCGAGATGCAGTTCCATAGAAACTTGCCATTTTACCGCTTAACCTAAAAATGGGTAGAAAGTACTTTTTCTCCCTTCCTGTTAATGCCACAGACTTCGCCTTTACAGGGCACACGTTTTCTATCTTCCCCGCTTCAGCCCATGAAATATTGAGCTTCAAATGTGTTGTTAACATTGTGTAAAAAAGTTGCTCACAGCTGTTCTAGGAACACATTGTGAAATCGCGTATATCTTTGCTTCTACACATAGCAATGTATTGTGCTTTTCTTTACACACTATTCTACAGTCAAGAGGAGAGAATTCATCAAGTTTAATAAGCAAAAACACTGTATAAGTCGAATTTCAGCATTTTTGTGTGACCGGGAAAACCACAGTCACAAGCCGAGATGCAGTTCCATAGAAACTTGCCATTTTACCGCTGAACCTAAAAATGGGTAGAAAGTACTTTTTCTCCCTTCCTGTTAATGCCACAGACTTCGCCTTTACAGGGCACACGTTTTCTATCTTCCCCGCTTCAGCCCATGAAATATTGAGCTTCAAATGTGTTGTTAACATTGTATAAAAAAGTTGCTCACAGCTGTTCTAGGAACACATTGTGAATCGCGTATATCTTTGCTTCTACACATAGCAATGTATTGTGCTTTGCTTTACACACCATTCTACAGTCAAGAGGAGAGAATTCATCAAGTTTAATAAGCAAAAACACTGTATAAGTCGAATTTCAGCATTTTTGTGTGACCGGTAAAACCACAGTCACAAGCCGAGATGCAGTTCCATAGAAACTTGCCATTTTACCGCTTAACCTAAAAATGGGTAGAAAGTACCTTTTCTCCCTTCCTGTTAATGCCACAGACTTCGCCTTTACAGGGCACACGTTTTCTATCTTCCCCGCTTCAGCCCATGAAATATTGAGCTTCAAATGTGTTGTTAACGTGGTGTAAAAAAGTTGCTCACAGCTGTTCTAGGAACACATTGTGAAATCGCATATATCTTTGCTTCTACAAATAGCAATGTATTGTGCTTTGCTTTACACACTATTCTACAGTCAAGAGATGAGAATTCATCAAGTTTAATAAGCAAAAACACTGTATAAGTCGAATTTCAGCATTTTTGTGTGACCGGGAAAACCACAGTCACAAGCCGAGATGCAGTTCCATAGAAACTTGCCATTTTACCGCTGAACCTAAAAATGGGTAGAAAGTACTTTTTCTCCCTTCCTGTTAATGCCACAGACTTCGCCTTTACAGGGCACACGTTTTCTATCTTCCCCGCTTCAGCCCATGAAATATTGAGCTTCAAATGTGTTGTTAACATTGTATAAAAAAGTTGCTCACAGCTGTTCTAGGAACACATTGTGAATCGCGTATATCTTTGCTTCTACACATAGCAATGTATTGTGCTTTGCTTTACACACCATTCTACAGTCAAGAGGAGAGAATTCATCAAGTTTAATAAGCAAAAACACTGTATAAGTCGAATTTCAGCATTTTTGTGTGACCGGTAAAACCACAGTCACAAGCCGAGATGCAGTTCCATAGAAACTTGCCATTTTACCGCTTAACCTAAAAATGGGTAGAAAGTACCTTTTCTCCCTTCCTGTTAATGCCACAGACTTCGCCTTTACAGGGCACACGTTTTCTATCTTCCTCGCTTCAGCCCATGAAATATTGAGCTTCAAATGTGTTGTTAACGTGGTGTAAAAAAGTTGCTCACAGCTGTTCTAGGAACACATTGTGAAATCGCGTATATCTTTGCTTCTACACATAGCAATGTATTGTGCTTTGCTTTACACACTATTCTACAGTCAAGAGGAGAGAATTCATCAAGTTTAATAAGCAAAAACACTGTATAAGTCGAATTTCAGCATTTTTGTGTGACCGGGAAAACCACAGTCACAAGACGAGATGCAGTTCCATAGAAACTTGCCATTTTACCGCTGAACCTAAAAATGGGTAGAAAGTACTTTTACTCCCTTCCTGTTAATGCCACAGACTTCGCCTTTACAGGGCACACGTTTTCTATCTTCCCCGCTTCAGCCCATGAAATATTGAGCTTCAAATGTGTTGTTAACTTTGTGTAAAAAAGTTGTTCACAGCTGTTCTAGGAACACATTGTGAAATCGCGTATATCTTTTCTTCTACACATAGGAATGTATTGTGCTTTGCTTTACACACTATTCTACAGTCAAGAGGAGAGAATTCATCAAGTTTAATAAGCAAAAACACTGTATAAGTCGAATTTCAGCATTTTTGTGTGACCGGGAAAACCACAGTCACAAGCCGAGATGCAGTTCCATAGAAACTTGCCATTTTACCGCTGAACCTAAAAATGGGTAGAAAGTACTTTTTCTCCCTTCCTGTTAATGCCACAGACTTCGCCTTTACAGGGCACACGTTTTCTATCTTCCCCGCTTCAGCCCATGAAATATTGAGCTTCAAATGTGTTGTTAACGTGGTGTAAAAAAGTTGCTCACAGCTGTTCTAGGAACACATTGTGAAATCGCGTATATCTTTGCTTCTACACATAGCAATGTATTGTGCTTTGCTTTACACACTATTCTACAGTCAAGAGGAGAGAATCCATCAAGTTTAATAAGCAAAAACTCTGTATAAGTCGAATTTCAGCATTTTTGTGTGACCGGGAAAACCACAGTCACAAGCCGAGATTCAGATCCATAGGAACTTGCCATTTTACCGCGGAACCTAAAAATGGGTAGAAAGTACTTTTTCTCCCTTCCTGTTAATGCCACAGACTTCGCCTTTACAGGGCACACGTTTTCTATCTTCCCCGCTTCAGCCCATGAAATATTGAGCTTTAAATGTGTTGTTAACATTGTGTAAAAAAGTTGCTCACAGCTGTTCTAGGAACACATTGTGAAATCGCGTATATGTTTGCTTCTACACATAGCAATGTATTGTGCTTTGCTTTACACACTATTCTACAGTCAAGAGGAGAGAATTCATCAAGTTTAATAAGCAAAAACACTGTATAAGTCGAATTTCAGCATTTTTGTGTGACCGGGAAAACCACAGTCACAAGCCGAGATGCAGTTCCATAGAAACTTGCCATTTTACCGCTGAACCTAAAAATGGGTAGAAAGTACTTTTTCTCCCTTCCTGTTAATGCCACAAACTTGGCCTTTACAGGGCACACGTTTTCTATCTTCCCCGCTTCAGCCCATGAAATATTGAGCTTCAAATGTGTTGTTAACGTGGTGTAAAAAAGTTGCTCACAGCTGTTCTAGGAACACATTGTGAAATCGCGTATATCTTTGCTTCTACACATAGCAATGTATTGTGCTTTGCTTTACACACTATTCTACAGTCAAGAGGAGAGAATTCATCAAGTTTAATTAGCAAAAACACTGTATAAGTCGAATTTCAGCATTTTTGTGTGACCGGGAAAACCACAGTCACAAGCCGAGATTCAGATCCATAGGAACTTGCCATTTTACCGCGGAACCTAAAAATGGGTAGAAAGTACTTTTTCTCCCTTCCTGTTAATGCCACAGACTTCGCCTTTACAGGGCACACGTTTTCTATCTTCCCCGCTTCAGCCCATGAAATATTGAGCTTTAAATGTGTTGTTAACATTGTGTAAAAAAGTTGCTCACAGCTGTTCTAGGAACACATTGTGAAATCGCGTATATGTTTGCTTCTACACATAGCAATGTATTGTGCTTTGCTTTACACACTATTCTACAGTCAAGAGGAGAGAATTCATCAAGTTTAATAAGCAAAAACACTGTATAAGTCGAATTTCAGCATTTTTGTGTGACCGGGAAAACCACAGTCACAAGCCGAGATGCAGTTCCATAGAAACTTGCCATTTTACCGCTGAACCTAAAAATGGGTAGAAAGTACTTTTTTTCCCTTCCTGTTAATGCCACAGACTTCGCCTTTACAGGGCACACGTTTTCTATCTTCCTCGCTTCAGCCCATGAAATATTGAGCTTCAAATGTGTTGTTAACGTGGTGTAAAAAAGTTGCTCACAGCTGTTCTAGGAACACATTGTGAAATCGCGTATATCTTTGCTTCTACACATAGCAATGTATTGTGCTTTGCTTTACACACTATTCTACAGTCAAGAGGAGAGAATTCATCAAGTTTAATAAGCAAAAACACTGTATAAGTCGAATTTCAGCATTTTTGTGTGACCGGGAAAACCACAGTCACAAGACGAGATGCAGTTCCATAGAAACTTGCCATTTTACCGCTGAACCTAAAAATGGGTAGAAAGTACTTTTACTCCCTTCCTGTTAATGCCACAGACTTCGCCTTTACAGGGCACACGTTTTCTATCTTCCCCGCTTCAGCCCATGAAATATTGAGCTTCAAATGTGTTGTTAACTTTGTGTAAAAAAGTTGTTCACAGCTGTTCTAGGAACACATTGTGAAATCGCGTATATCTTTTCTTCTACACATAGGAATGTATTGTGCTTTGCTTTACACACTATTCTACAGTCAAGAGGAGAGAATTCATCAAGTTTAATAAGCAAAAACACTGTATAAGTCGAATTTCAGCATTTTTGTGTGACCGGGAAAACCACAGTCACAAGCCGAGATGCAGTTCCATAGAAACTTGCCATTTTACCGCTGAACCTAAAAATGGGTAGAAAGTACTTTTTCTCCCTTCCTGTTAATGCCACAGACTTCGCCTTTACAGGGCACACGTTTTCTATCTTCCCCGCTTCAGCCCATGAAATATTGAGCTTTAAATGTGTTGTTAACATTGTGTAAAAAAGTTGCTCACAGCTGTTCTAGGAACACATTGTGAAATCGCGTATATGTTTGCTTCTACACATAGCAATGTATTGTGCTTTGCTTTACACACTATTCTACAGTCAAGAGGAGAGAATTCATCAAGTTTAATAAGCAAAAACACTGTATAAGTCGAATTTCAGCATTTTTGTGTGACCGGGAAAACCACAGTCACAAGCCGAGATGCAGTTCCATAGAAACTTGCCATTTTACCGCTGAACCTAAAAATGGGTAGAAAGTACTTTTTCTCCCTTCCTGTTAATGCCACAGACTTCGCCTTTACAGGGCACACGTTTTCTATCTTCCCCGCTTCAGCCCATGAAATATTGAGCTTCAAATGTGTTGTTAACGTGGTGTAAAAAAGTTGCTCACAGCTGTTCTAGGAACACATTGTGAAATCGCGTATATCTTTGCTTCTACACATAGCAATGTATTGTGCTTTGCTTTACACACTATGCTACAGTCAAGAGGAGAGAATTCATCAAGTTTAATTAGCAAAAACACTGTATAAGTCGAATTTCAGCATTTTTGTGTGACCGGGAAAACCACAGTCACAAGCCGAGATTCAGATCCATAGGAACTTGCCATTTTACCGCGGAACCTAAAAATGGGTAGAAAGTACTTTTTCTCCCTTCCTGTTAATGCCACAGACTTCGCCTTTACAGGGCACACGTTTTCTATCTTCCCCGCTTCAGCCCATGAAATATTGAGCTTTAAATGTGTTGTTAACATTGTGTAAAAAAGTTGCTCACAGCTGTTCTAGGAACACATTGTGAAATCGCGTATATGTTTGCTTCTACACATAGCAATGTATTGTGCTTTGCTTTACACACTATTCTACAGTCAAGAGGAGAGAATTCATCAAGTTTAATAAGCAAAAACACTGTATAAGTCGAATTTCAGCATTTTTGTGTGACCGGGAAAACCACAGTCACAAGGCGAGATGCAGTTCCATAGAAACTTGCCATTTTACCGCTGAACCTAAAAATGGGTAGAAAGTACTTTTTCTCCCTTCCTGTTAATGCCACAGACTTCGCCTTTACAGGGCACACGTTTTCTATCTTCCCCGCTTCAGCCCATGAAATATTGAGCTTCAAATGTGTTGTTAACGTGGTGTAAAAAAGTTGCTCACAGCTGTTCTAGGAACACATTGTGAAATCGCGTATATCTTTGCTTCTACACATAGCAATGTATTGTGCTTTGCTTTACACACTATTCTACAGTCAAGAGGAGAGAATTCATCAAGTTTAATTAGCAAAAACACTGTATAAGTCGAATTTCAGCATTTTTGTGTGACCGGGAAAACCACAGTCACAATCCGAGATGCAGTTCCATAGAAACTTGCCATTTTACCGCTGAACCTAAAAATGGGTAGAAAGTACTTTTTCTCCCTTCCTGTTAATGCCACAGACTTCGCCTTTACAGGGCACACGTTTTCTATCTTCCCCGTTTCAGCCCATGAAATATTGAGCTTCAAATGTGTTGTTAACGTTGTGTAAAAAAGTTGCTCACAGCTGTTTTGGGAACACATTGTGAAATCGCGTATATCTTTGCTTCTACACATAGGAATGTATTGTGCTTTGCTTTACACACTATTCTACAGTCAAGAGGAGAGAATTCATCAAGTTTAATAAGCAAAAACACTGTATAAGTCGAATTTCAGCATTTTTGTGTGACCGGGAAAACCACAGTCACAAGACGAGATGCAGTTCCATAGAAACTTGCCGTTTTACCGCTGAACCTAAAAATGGGTAGAAAGTACTTTTTCTCCCTTCCTGTTGACCTGTTGAAGTGGCTTGACCTTTATTAGTGAGCCTGGTTACCCCCTCTCGGAACCACAGACTTAGAAATCGCCAGCTCATATACAGTGCATAAAATATATTTATATATATAGCTTTATACAGTACACCATTTTAATAAAAAATATCACAAAATTCTTCTAAGTCCCTCGGGAAGAGTGAAAGACGCGCACGTTCATTTTCAGAGCTCCTAGACCTTCCTATAAGAAGTTAGCCAAAAAGTAGCTTCGAATAACGCTTAGGTTAAGTTTCAGAGTTGCTTCTAATGTACCAAAGCTGGACTTAGACATAATTTCACTCTCACAACATTATGGCTGGTTGGAGACAGTCCGAACCACAAGTACCGGGTCCATGGTTCTGGCCGTATACTGGGGGGGCGGGGACGACTCCCATTAACCCCTGACTATACCGGGGATACGCTTATCACAATGCCTTTCTGGTCTGTGCTGAAGCAGGGCATTCTGGCAGCCAAGTGGCTTGACCTTTATTAGTGAGCCTGGTTACCCCCTCTCGGAACCACAGACTTAGAAATCGCCAGCTCATATACAGTGCATAAAATATATTTATATATATACCCTTATACACCATTTTAATAAAAAATATCACAAAATTCTTCTAAGTCCCTCGGGAAGAGTGAAAGACGCGCACGTTCATTTTCAGAGCTCCTAGACCTTCCTATAAGAAGTTAGCCAAAAAGTAGCTTCGAAAAACGCTTAGGTTAAGTTTCAGAGTTGCTTCTAATGTACCAAAGCTGGACTTAGACATAATTTCACTCTCACAACATTATGGCTGGTTGGAGACAGTCCGAACCACAAGTACCGGGTCCATGGTTCTGGCCGTATACTGGGGGGGCGGGGACGACTCCCATTAACCCCTGACTATACCGGGGATACGCTTATCACAATGCCTTTCTGGTCTGTGCTGAAGCAGGGCATTCTGGCAGCCAAGTGGCTTGACCTTTATTAGTGAGCCTGGTTACCCCCTCTCGGAACCACAGACTTAGAAATCGCTAGCTCATATACAGTGCATAAAATATATTTATATATATACCCTTATACACCATTTTAATAAAAAATATCACAAAATTCTTCTAAGTCCCTCGGGAAGAGTGAAAGACGCGCACGTTCATTTTCAGAGCTCCTAGACCTTCCTATAAGAAGTTAGCCAAAAAGTAGTTTCGAAAAACGCTTAGGTTAAGTTTCAGAGTTGCTTCTAATGTACCAAAGCTGGACTTAGACATAATTTCACTCTCACAACATTATGGCTGGTTGGAGACAGTCCGAACCACAAGTACCGGGTCCATGGTTCTGGCCGTATACTGGGGGGACGGGGACGACTCCCATTAACCCCTGACTATACCGGGGATACGCTTATCACAATGCCTTTCTGGTCTGTGCTGAAGCAGGGCATTCTGGCAGCCAAGTGGCTTGACCTTTATTAGTGAGCCTGGTTACCCCCTCTCGGAACCACAGACTTAGAAATCGCCAGCTCATATACAGTGCATAAAATATATTTATATATATACCCTTATACACCATTTTAATAAAAAATATCACAAAATTCTTCTAAGTCCCTCGGGAAGAGTGAAAGACGCGCACGTTCATTTTCAGAGCTCCTAGACCTTCCTATAAGAAGTTAGCCAAAAAGTAGCTTCGAAAAACGCTTAGGTTAAGTTTCAGAGTTGCTTCTAATGTACCAAAGCTGGACTTAGACATAATTTCACTCTCACAACATTATGGCTGGTTGGAGAGGGTCCGAACCACAAGTACCGGGTCCATGGTTCTGGCCGTATACTGGGGGGACGGGGACGACTCCCATTAACCCCTGACTATACCGGGGATACGCTTATCACAATGCCTTTCTGGTCTGTGCTGAAGCAGGGCATTCTGGCAGCCAAGTGGCTTGACCTTTATTAGTGAGCCTGGTTACCCCCTCTCGGAACCACAGACTTAGAAATCGCCAGCTCATATACAGTGCATAAAATATATTTATATATATACCCTTATACACCATTTTAATAAAAAATATCACAAATTTCTTCTAAGTCCCTCGGGAAGAGTGAAAGACGCGCACGTTCATTTTCAGAGCTCCTAGACCTTCCTATAAGAAGTTAGCCAAAAAGTAGCTTCGAAAAACGCTTAGGTTAAGTTTCAGAGTTGCTTCTAATGTACCAAAGCTGGACTTAGACATAATTTCACTCTCACAACATTATGGCTGGTTGGAGAGAGTCCGAACCACAAGTACCGGGTCCATGGTTCTGGCCGTATACTGGGGGGACGGGGACGACTCCCATTAACCCCTGACTATACCGGGGATACGCTTATCACAATGCCTTTCTGGTCTGTGCTGAAGCAGGGCATTCTGGCAGCCAAGTGGCTTGACCTTTATTAGTGAGCCTGGTTACCCCCTCTCGGAACCACAGACTTAGAAATCGCCAGCTCATATACAGTGCATAAAATATATTTATATATATACCCTTATACACCATTTAATAAAAAATATCACAAAATTCTTCTAAGTCCCTCGGGAAGAGTGAAAGACGCGCACGTTCATTTTCAGAGCTCCTAGACCTTCCTATAAGAAGTTAGCCAAAAAGTAGCTTCGAAAAACGCTTAGGTTAAGTTTCAGAGTTGCTTCTAATGTACCAAAGCTGGACTTAGACATAATTTCACTCTCACAACATTATGGCTGGTTGGAGAGAGTCCGAACCACAAGTACCGGGTCCATGGTTCTGGCCGTATACTGGGGGGACGGGGACGACTCCCATTAACCCCTGACTATACCGGGGATACGCTTATCACAATGCCTTTCTGGTCTGTGCTGAAGCAGGGCATTCTGGCAGCCAAGTGGCTTGACCTTTATTAGTGAGCCTGGTTACCCCCTCTCGGAACCACAGACTTAGAAATCGCCAGCTCATATACAGTGCATAAAATATATTTATATATATACCCTTATACACCATTTTAATAAAAAATATCACAAAATTCTTCTAAGTCCCTCGGGAAGAGTGAAAGACGCGCACGTTCATTTTCAGAGCTCCTAGACCTTCCTATAAGAAGTTAGCCAAAAAGTAGCTTCGAAAAACGCTTAGGTTAAGTTTCAGAGTTGCTTCTAATGTACCAAAGCTGGACTTAGACATAATTTCACTCTCACAACATTATGGCTGGTTGGAGACAGTCCGAACCACAAGTACCGGGTCCATGGTTCTGGCCGTATACTGGGGGGGCGGGGACGACTCCCATTAACCCCTGACTATACCGGGGATACGCTTATCACAATGCCTTTCTGGTCTGTGCTGAAGCAGGGCATTCTGGCAGCCAAGTGGCTTGACCTTTATTAGTGAGCCTGGTTACCCCCTCTCGGAACCACAGACTTAGAAATCGCCAGCTCATATACAGTGCATAAAATATATTTATATATATACCCTTATACACCATTTTAATAAAAAATATCACAAAATTCTTCTAAGTCCCTCGGGAAGAGTGAAAGACGCGCACGTTCATTTTCAGAGCTCCTAGACCTTCCTATAAGAAGTTAGCCAAAAAGTAGCTTCGAAAAACGCTTAGGTTAAGTTTCAGAGTTGCTTCTAATGTACCAAAGCTGGACTTAGACATAATTTCACTCTCACAACATTATGGCTGGTTGGAGACAGTCCGAACCACAAGTACCGGGTCCATGGTTCTGGCCGTATACTGGGGGGGCGGGGACGACTCCCATTAACCCCTGACTATACCGGGGATACGCTTATCACAATGCCTTTCTGGTCTGTGCTGAAGCAGGGCATTCTGGCAGCCAAGTGGCTTGACCTTTATTAGTGAGCCTGGTTACCCCCTCTCGGAACCACAGACTTAGAAATCGCCAGCTCATATACAGTGCATAAAATATATTTATATATATACCCTTATACACCATTTTAATAAAAAATATCACAAAATTCTTCTAAGTCCCTCGGGAAGAGTGAAAGACGCGCACGTTCATTTTCAGAGCTCCTAGACCTTCCTATAAGAAGTTAGCCAAAAAGTAGCTTCGAAAAACGCTTAGGTTAAGTTTCAGAGTTGCTTCTAATGTACCAAAGCTGGACTTAGACATAATTTCACTCTCACAACATTATGGCTGGTTGGAGACAGTCCGAACCACAAGTACCGGGTCCATGGTTCTGGCCGTATACTGGGGGGACGGGGACGACTCCCATTAACCCCTGACTATACCGGGGATACGCTTATCACAATGCCTTTCTGGTCTGTGCTGAAGCAGGGCATTCTGGCAGCCAAGTGGCTTGACCTTTATTAGTGAGCCTGGTTACCCCCTCTCGGAACCACAGACTTAGAAATCGCCAGCTCATATACAGTGCATAAAATATATGTATATATATACCCTTATACACCATTTAATAAAAAATATCACAAAATTCTTCTAAGTCCCTCGGGAAGAGTGAAAGACGCGCACGTTCATTTTCAGAGCTCCTAGACCTTCCTATAAGAAGTTAGCCAAAAAGTAGCTTCGAAAAACGCTTAGGTTAAGTTTCAGAGTTGCTTCTAATGTACCAAAGCTGGACTTAGACATAATTTCACTCTCACAACATTATGCCTGGTTGGAGAGAGTCCGAACCACAAGTACCGGGTCCATGGTTCTGGCCGTATACTGGGGGGACGGGGACGACTCCCATTAACCCCTGACTATACCGGGGATACGCTTATCACAATGCCTTTCTGGTCTGTGCTGAAGCAGGGCATTC
This sequence comes from Ascaphus truei, assembly GCF_040206685.1. Classification (NCBI taxonomy): domain Eukaryota; kingdom Metazoa; phylum Chordata; class Amphibia; order Anura; family Ascaphidae; genus Ascaphus; species Ascaphus truei. The sequence continues at coordinate 63,347 of NW_027454009.1, forward strand.
TGGCAGCCAAGTGGCTTGACCTTTATTAGTGAGCCTGGTTACCCCCTCTCGGAACCACAGACTTAGAAATCGCCAGCTCATATACAGTGCATAAAATATATTTATATATATACCCTTATACACCATTTTAATAAAAAATATCACAAAATTCTTCTAAGTCCCTCGGGAAGAGTGAAAGACGCGCACGTTCATTTTCAGAGCTCCTAGACCTTCCTATAAGAAGTTAGCCAAAAAGTAGCTTCGAAAAACGCTTAGGTTAAGTTTCAGAGTTGCTTCTAATGTACCAAAGCTGGACTTAGACATAATTTCACTCTCACAACATTATAGCTGGTTGGAGAGAGTCCGAACCACAAGTACCGGGTCCATGGTTCTGGCCGTATACTGGGGGGACGGGGACGACTCCCATTAACCCCTGACTATACCGGGGATACGCTTATCACAATGCCTTTCTGGTCTGTGCTGAAGCAGGGCATTCTGGCAGCCAAGTGGCTTGACCTTTATTAGTGAGCCTGGTTACCCCCTCTCGGAACCACAGACTTAGAAATCGCCAGCTCATATACAGTGCATAAAATATATTTATATATATACCCTTATACACCATTTTAATAAAAAATATCACAAAATTCTTCTAAGTCCCTCGGGAAGAGTGAAAGACGCGCACGTTCATTTTCAGAGCTCCTAGACCTTCCTATAAGAAGTTAGCCAAAAAGTAGCTTCGAAAAACGCTTAGGTTAAGTTTCAGAGTTGCTTCTAATGTACCAAAGCTGGACTTAGACATAATTTCACTCTCACAACATTATGGCTGGTTGGAGACAGTCCGAACCACAAGTACCGGGTCCATGGTTCTGGCCGTATACTGGGGGGACGGGGACGACTCCCATTAACCCCTGACTATACCGGGGATACGCTTATCACAATGCCTTTCTGGTCTGTGCTGAAGCAGGGCATTCTGGCAGCCAAGTGGCTTGACCTTTATTAGTGAGCCTGGTTACCCCCTCTCGGAACCACAGACTTAGAAATCGCCAGCTCATATACAGTGCATAAAATATATTTATATATATACCCTTATACACCATTTAATAAAAAATATCACAAAATTCTTCTAAGTCCCTCGGGAAGAGTGAAAGACGCGCACGTTCATTTTCAGAGCTCCTAGACCTTCCTATAAGAAGTTAGCCAAAAAGTAGCTTCGAAAAACGCTTAGGTTAAGTTTCAGAGTTGCTTCTAATGTACCAAAGCTGGACTTAGACATAATTTCACTCTCACAACATTATGGCTGGTTGGAGAGAGTCCGAACCACAAGTACCGGGTCCATGGTTCTGGCCGTATACTGGGGGGACGGGGACGACTCCCATTAACCCCTGACTATACCGGGGATACGCTTATCACAATGCCTTTCTGGTCTGTGCTGAAGCAGGGCATTCTGGCAGCCAAGTGGCTTGACCTTTATTAGTGAGCCTGGTTACCCCCTCTCGGAACCACAGACTTAGAAATCGCCAGCTCATATACAGTGCATAAAATATATTTATATATATACCCTTATACACCATTTAATAAAAAATATCACAAAATTCTTCTAAGTCCCTCGGGAAGAGTGAAAGACGCGCACGTTCATTTTCAGAGCTCCTAGACCTTCCTATAAGAAGTTAGCCAAAAAGTAGCTTCGAAAAACGCTTAGGTTAAGTTTCAGAGTTGCTTCTAATGTACCAAAGCTGGACTTAGACATAATTTCACTCTCACAACATTATGGCTGGTTGGAGACAGTCCGAACCACAAGTACCGGGTCCATGGTTCTGGCCGTATACTGGGGGGACGGGGACGACTCCCATTAACCCCTGACTATACCGGGGATACGCTTATCACAATGCCTTTCTGGTCTGTGCTGAAGCAGGGCATTCTGGCAGCCAAGTGGCTTGACCTTTATTAGTGAGCCTGGTTACCCCCTCTCGGAACCACAGACTTAGAAATCGCCAGCTCATATACAGTGCATAAAATATATTTATATATATATACCCTTATACACCATTTAATAAAAAATATCCCAAAATTCTTCTAAGTCCCTCGGGAAGAGTGAAAGACGCGCACGTTCATTTTCAGAGCTCCTAGACCTTCCTATAAGAAGTTAGCCAAAAAGTAGCTTCGAAAAACGCTTAGGTTAAGTTTCAGAGTTGCTTCTAATGTACCAAAGCTGGACTTAGACATAATTTCACTCTCACAACATTATGGCTGGTTGGAGACAGTCCGAACCACAAGTACCGGGTCCATGGTTCTGGCCGTATACTGGGGGGACGGGGACGACTCCCATTAACCCCTGACTATACCGGGGATACGCTTATCACAATGCCTTTCTGGTCTGTGCTGAAGCAGGGCATTCTGGCAGCCAAGTGGCTTGACCTTTATTAGTGAGCCTGGTTACCCCCTCTCGGAACCACAGACTTAGAAATCGCCAGCTCATATACAGTGCATAAAATATATTTATATATATACCCTTATACACCATTTAATAAAAAATATCACAAAATTCTTCTAAGTCCCTCGGGAAGAGTGAAAGACGCGCACGTTCATTTTCAGAGCTCCTAGACCTTCCTATAAGAAGTTAGCCAAAAAGTAGCTTCGAAAAACGCTTAGGTTAAGTTTCAGAGTTGCTTCTAATGTACCAAAGCTGGACTTAGACATAATTTCACTCTCACAACATTATGGCTGGTTGGAGAGAGTCCGAACCACAAGTACCGGGTCCATGGTTCTGGCCGTATACTGGGGGGACGGGGACGACTCCCATTAACCCCTGACTATACCGGGGATACGCTTATCACAATGCCTTTCTGGTCTGTGCTGAAGCAGGGCATTCTGGCAGCCAAGTGGCTTGACCTTTATTAGTGAGCCTGGTTACCCCCTCTCGGAACCACAGACTTAGAAATCGCCAGCTCATATACAGTGCATAAAATATATTTATATATATACCCTTATACACCATTTAATAAAAAATATCACAAAATTCTTCTAAGTCCCTCGGGAAGAGTGAAAGACGCGCACGTTCATTTTCAGAGCTCCTAGACCTTCCTATAAGAAGTTAGCCAAAAAGTAGCTTCGAAAAACGCTTAGGTTAAGTTTCAGAGTTGCTTCTAATGTACCAAAGCTGGACTTAGACATAATTTCACTCTCACAACATTATGGCTGGTTGGAGAGAGTCCGAACCACAAGTACCGGGTCCATGGTTCTGGCCGTATACTGGGGGGACGGGGACGACTCCCATTAACCCCTGACTATACCGGGGATACGCTTATCACAATGCCTTTCTGGTCTGTGCTGAAGCAGGGCATTCTGGCAGCCAAGTGGCTTGACCTTTATTAGTGAGCCTGGTTACCCCCTCTCGGAACCACAGACTTAGAAATCGCCAGCTCATATACAGTGCATAAAATATATTTATATATATACCCTTATACACCATTTAATAAAAAATATCACAAAATTCTTCTAAGTCCCTCGGGAAGAGTGAAAGACGCGCACGTTCATTTTCAGAGCTCCTAGACCTTCCTATAAGAAGTTAGCCAAAAAGTAGCTTCGAAAAACGCTTAGGTTAAGTTTCAGAGTTGCTTCTAATGTACCAAAGCTGGACTTAGACATAATTTCACTCTCACAACATTATGGCTGGTTGGAGACAGTCCGAACCACAAGTACCGGGTCCATGGTTCTGGCCGTATACTGGGGGGACGGGGACGACTCCCATTAACCCCTGACTATACCGGGGATACGCTTATCACAATGCCTTTCTGGTCTGTGCTGAAGCAGGGCATTCTGGCAGCCAAGTGGCTTGACCTTTATTAGTGAGCCTGGTTACCCCCTCTCGGAACCACAGACTTAGAAATCGCCAGCTCATATACAGTGCATAAAATATATTTATATATATATACCCTTATACACCATTTAATAAAAAATATCCCAAAATTCTTCTAAGTCCCTCGGGAAGAGTGAAAGACGCGCACGTTCATTTTCAGAGCTCCTAGACCTTCCTATAAGAAGTTAGCCAAAAAGTAGCTTCGAAAAACGCTTAGGTTAAGTTTCAGAGTTGCTTCTAATGTACCAAAGCTGGACTTAGACATAATTTCACTCTCACAACATTATGGCTTGTTGGAGACAGTCCGAACCACAAGTACCGGGTCCATGGTTCTGGCCGTATACTGGGGGGGACGGGGACGACTCCCATTAACCCCTGACTATACCGGGGATACGCTAATCACAATGCCTTTCTGGTCTGTGCTGAAGCACGGCATTCTGGCAGCCAAGTGGCTTGACCTTTATTAGTGAGCCTGGTTACCCCCTCTCGGAACCACAGACTTAGAAATCGCCAGCTCATATACAGTGCATAAAATATATTTATATATATACCCTTATACACCATTTAATAAAAAATATCACAAAATTCTTCTAAGTCACTCGGGAAGAGTGAAAGACGCGCACGTTCATTTTCAGAGCTCCTAGACCTTCCTATAAGAAGTTAGCCAAAAAGTAGTTTCGAAAAACGCTTAGGTTAAGTTTCAGAGTTGCTTCTAATGTACCAAAGCTGGACTTAGACATAATTTCACTCTCACAACATTATGGCTGGTTGGAGACAGTCCGAACCACAAGTACCGGGTCCATGGTTCTGGCCGTATACTGGGGGGACGGGGACGACTCCCATTAACCCCTGACTATACCGGGGATACGCTTATCACAATGCCTTTCTGGTCTGTGCTGAAGCAGGGCATTCTGGCAGCCAAGTGGCTTGACCTTTATTAGTGAGCCTGGTTACCCCCTCTCGGAACCACAGACTTAGAAATCGCCAGCTCATATACAGTGCATAAAATATATTTATATATATACCCTTATACACCATTTAATAAAAAATATCCCAAAATTCTTCTGTCACTCGGGAAGAGTGAAAGACGCGCACGTTCATTTTCAGAGCTCCTAGACCTTCCTATAAGAAGTTAGCCAAAAAGTCGTTTCGAAAAACGCTTAGGTTAAGTTTCAGAGTTGCTTCTAATGTACCAAAGCTGGACTTAGACATAATTTCACTCTCACAACATTATGGCTGGTTGGAGAGAGTCCGAACCACAAGTACCGGGTCCATGGTTCTGGCCGTATACTGGGGGGACGGGGACGACTCCCATTAACCCCTGACTATACCGGGGATACGCTTATCACAATGCCTTTCTGGTCTGTGCTGAAGCAGGGCATTCTGGCAGCCAAGTGGCTTGACCTTTATTAGTGAGCCTGGTTACCCCCTCTCGGAACCACAGACTTAGAGTCTCCCTTTCAGGCGATAAGTTCAAGACTTCTACCGCCGCTTTCATTGACTCAGGAGCTGGAGGAAACTTCGTGGATCTTGAATTCGCCAGGTTAAACCGCATACCACTCGTGAGAAAGAAGGTTCCCATCGCACTCCTCTGTATCGATGGACGTCCTCTTACCCCGGCCCACATCTCCTTAGAGACGGCTCCCTTGCTTCTGTCCTCACATCTGCACAAGGAGATCTTAGTTCTCGATGCCACTCACGCTCCTGGGATACCCATCACCCTTGGTCTTCCTTGGCTACAGCTTAACAATCCTCTCATTGACTGGACTTCCTCTGCTCCCATTTCCTGGAGGCCGAGGTCAGACGAGACTCATCAACTGCTGGCCAATACCTCTGTTCCCGAAGTTATTCTACCTTCCATTTACCATCAATTCCGGGACGTTTTCAATAAGGTACAGTCAGACCTCTTGCCGCCACACAGGACTTACGATTGTCCGATCGATCTAGTTCCCGGTTACTCCCTACCCAATATGTATAAACGTAGAGATTGACGCTCATACAAGTGTATGGACTCACAAGCTGTATTACAGCATATAGGTAGATAGGAACTTCTATAAATAATTCCAGCATGTATATAATACTAGGTCAAGGGGGGACATGAACATGGGACCTAGCGGTCAGTCAGTGCGACTACCGCAGATATGGTTTACCCTGCTTACCCCCCTTAACATATACACTTCCCTAAATACACTTATCTACTTAGATTAGAATATAGTCTTCTAAAATGATTGAAGTCTAAATGTAGCTTTGTGACTGCTTAAAACATCTTCTTTCTCTTTATTTATCAAAGGTTATTCAATGTGATTAGTGTTTGTTTTTAATGTAATCCTAAACTAAAGTAGCACTGTGTCTGTTTGCAAAGTTTAGCTATGGGCAAAATATGTTTGTCTCTTTTTTTAACATTAATAAAGTTGTTGAGTGTAAAAAAATGTAGCTTTCATCCCTCTTCCGCCTTCGCCCAATAGGAGCACAGCTGGCATGCGTTCCAGGGTGGAAACGGACGCATCCCAGTGACGTGGTCTCTGACTCTAGGACTAGTGCCAGAGGGGAGGCGATGTCACAGAGATGCGACGCTTCGCCGGCGCGCATGCGCAGTGTACTCGGTTGGGCGATTTTGGCGCAAAACGGGTGTATTAAAGGTAAGGAGGTATAGTGATGTGGTACACCTTGATAAAGTCCCGTGGGACGAAACATGTCGGTTGTGGGCTGTGTTTCTGTCCCTGTGCATTTATCCAATAAATCACCCTCAGTTTTAGCACGGAGTTGTGCCCTTTATTCATTTTTTCTACAGGATTCTCCCTGCAGACTTCTACTTCAGCTGTGCTCCTTGCTTCCCAAAACTCTACTCCCTACCCAAGTCCAAGACCTACCCCTTGTCGTTACCAGAATCTCACGCTATGGATGAATATATCCAGGAGAATCTCAAGAAAGGCTTTATTCGTCATTCCAATTCCCCAGCAGGGGCTGGGTTTTTCTTCGTCAAGAAAAAGGACGGATCGTTGAGGCCTTGCATCGACTACAGGGGTTTAAACCACATCACTATTAAAAATCGTTACCCCTTCCCCTTATTACCGAACTGTTCGATAAATTACAGGGGGCCAAGATTTTTTCCAAGTTAGATCTACATGGTGCCTATAACCTGGTGCACATCAGGAAGGGGGATGAATGGAAGATGGCCTTCAACACGCGTCGCGGAATCACTCCCCTCGGCGATTCCTCTGCACAGCGCCGGGCGCGCCCACGCCCTCCTGCACGCACACCTGCACCATCCACTGGCTCTGTTCACACGCGTACACGAGTTACGGAGCAAGCTCAGTCTGCACACTCTTATTCCCGTCCCCCGGACCTCAGGCTCCGCCCCCGCACACTGCACGGGCATACTCAGGTTACTAACAAGACTCACCTGGCCTGTTATGCCTGCACCAATCTGCAGTGTCTCCCTGTAGCTCTTCCTGTCCCGCCTCCGTTCCTAATTAGACCTTCCTGCTTTATCTAGCTCCTCTCTGCTCAGTCTTTGCTCGACATAGTCTCTGTATGGAAGTACTTCTGGATTCTCTCAGTGTTTTCACAGGTTCTGACGCAGCTCGTACGACTACGCCTCTGGCTCTCGATCTCGGCACTCCTTGGACAACGCTCACTCTGGTAACCCCTTGAACTCGGCTTGGACTACGACCTATCTCCACTCTCCACTCCCTGACTTCGGAAAGGCATCATTCACTCTATCTCTACAACCGGTACCGGCAAGTATTGTCTACCTTACTACACCTGGCCTGGCAACGCTTCATACCACACTACGGACACGCTCCCTTTGCTGCGGGTGCGTGTATTACCACTTCCCCCTTCAGCTCAGGGGACGGGTCTGGTCTGCGGGCAGCACCGGCGTAACAAGCGCCTCCATCTATAGTAAGCCCCAGGAATGCGGGGAGGAATCCTTACCACAGAGATTCCCCACAGGGATGAGAGATTCCAGTCTCACACACGGATTATCTTTAAAAGCAGCAGTCTCTTTATTCTCTTGGGCAGCAGCAGCCGACAGGTACAGTTGATGCACAGTCCACTAACTGTTCTCCCTTATGATGTTCCCTGCCGTCACTCTGGACCCAAAGGGCATCCAGAGTGGGGCTAGCTCTTCCCTCACCCCCTAAGCAGGGTGAGAGGTATTTGGTCCACCTCACTAACTACAGCTATTTCAGCTCTACTCATGAGCTGATCACTCCTCTCCTCACTAACTCACTCACTCACTACTCTCAGACTGACAGAACAGAACACACTAAATAGGAAATGCACTGCTCTTTTATGATCTCAGCAGGCACCGCCCCTGTGTCTCTTGCTTTGACACAGGGTCAGGTGACCTACCTCCACCACTCAGGGCAAGTGCTTGAAGTGGGGGGAACCCATTATAACTCCAGGCAACCTGCCCTTACCAGGGATTATACCAGGAGAAGGATAGAACTATAGCACCATTTCTTACCAGGGCTACATATAATAGGATTGCAGCAATAAAAGTACAGTACTACATTAAGACGTATATTCAAAATAGGAGGTAAATGAATAGAAGATTATTTACAGGGAAAAATCAGAGTGTAGACAAAGAGAATAATAATCTACTGAGGATGTAACGGACAAGCACACATTCTCAATCACAGACAGGTTATTGCCCCACAACCAGTGTATGTATGTATATACTGTATATACAGTATTTCAATATCCCTTTTAATTGCTAATAGTAAAGCTTCTCTCTGCATTGATCTAAATCATTTTCAGATGAGGTTTTAGAGGACAGATCCAAACCGCCCCCCCCCCTTCATTTCTTTAATACAAGAATGAAGCAGACGGTCTCGGGAGCAGAACCCCGTTAATTTCAGCTCTGGGGTCCCCCTGCTTCCGAAGATACTGTCCTCCGAAGGGGGTGCCTGTATCTCCTGCAGTTTAAAGAGATGAGAATTCATCAAGTTTAATAAGCAAAAACACTGTATAAGTCGAATTTCAGCATTTTTGTGTGACCGGGAAAACCACAGTCACAAGACGAGATGCAGTTCCATAGAAACTTGCCATTTTACCGCTGAACCTAAAAATGGGTAGAAAGTACTTTTTCTCCCTTCCTGTTAATGCCACAGACTTCGCCTTTACAGGGCACACGTTTTCTATCTTCCCCGCTTCAGCCCATGAAATATTGAGCTTCAAATGTGTTGTTAACATTGTGTAAAAAAGTTGCTCACAGCTGTTCTAGGAACACATTGTGAAATCGCGTATATCTTTGCTTCTACACATAGGAATGTATTGTGCTTTGCTTTACACACTATTCTACAGTCAAGAGGAGAGAATTCATCAAGTTTAATAAGCAAAAACACTGTATAAGTCGAATTTCAGCATTTTTGTGTGACCGGGAAAACCACAGTCACAAGCCGAGATGCAGTTCCATAGAAACTTGCCATTTTACCGCTGAACCTAAAAATGGGTAGAAAGTACTTTTTCTCCCTTCCTGTTAATGCCACAGACTTCGCCTTTACAGGGCACACGTTTTCTATCTTCCCCGCTTCAGCCCATGAAATATTGAGCTTCAAATGTGTTGTTAACGTGGTGTAAAAAAGTTGCTCACAGCTGTTCTAGGAACACATTGTGAAATCGCGTATATCTTTGCTTCTACACATAGCAATGTATTGTGCTTTGCTTTACACACTATTCTACAGTCAAGAGATGAGAATTCATCAAGTTTAATAAGCAAAAACACTGTATAAGTCGAATTTCAGCATTTTTGTGTGACCGGGAAAACCACAGTCACAAGACGAGATGCAGTTCCATAGAAACTTGCCATTTTACCGCTGAACCTAAAAATGGGTAGAAAGTACTTTTTCTCCCTTCCTGTTAATGCCACAGACTTCGCCTTTACAGGGCACACGTTTTCTATCTTCCCCGCTTCAGCCCATGAAATATTGAGCTTCAAATGTGTTGTTAACATTGTGTAAAAAAGTTGCTCACAGCTGTTCTAGGAACACATTGTGAAATCGCGTATATCTTTGCTTCTACACATAGGAATGTATTGTGCTTTGCTTTACACACTATTCTACAGTCAAGAGGAGAGAATTCATCAAGTTTAATAAGCAAAAACACTGTATAAGTCGAATTTCAGCATTTTTGTGTGACCGGGAAAACCACAGTCACAAGCCGAGATGCAGTTCCATAGAAACTTGCCATTTTACCGCTGAACCTAAAAATGGGTAGAAAGTACTTTTTCTCCCTTCCTGTTAATGCCACAGACTTCGCCTTTACAGGGCACACGTTTTCTATCTTCCCCGCTTCAGCCCATGAAATATTGAGCTTCAAATGTGTTGTTAACATTGTATAAAAAAGTTGCTCACAGCTGTTCTAGGAACACATTGTGAATCGCGTATATCTTTGCTTCTACACATAGCAATGTATTGTGCTTTGCTTTACACACCATTCTACAGTCAAGAGGAGAGAATTCATCAAGTTTAATAAGCAAAAACACTGTATAAGTCGAATTTCAGCATTTTTGTGTGACCGGTAAAACCACAGTCACAAGCCGAGATGCAGTTCCATAGAAACTTGCCATTTTACCGCTTAACCTAAAAATGGATAGAAAGTACCTTTTCTCCCTTCATGTTAATGCCACAGACTTCGCCTTTACAGGGCACACGTTTTCTATCTTCCCCGCTTCAGCCCATGAAATATTGAGCTTCAAATGTGTTGTTAACATTGTGTAAAAAAGTTGCTCACAGCTGTTCTAGGAACACATTGTGAAATCGCGTATATCTTTGCTTCTACACATAGCAATGTATTGTGCTTTGCTTTACACACTATTCTACAGTCAAGAGGAGAGAATTCATCAAGTTTAATAAGCAAAAACACTGTATAAGTCGAATTTCAGCATTTTTGTGTGACCGGGAAAACCACAGTCACAAGCCGAGATGCAGTTCCATAGAAACTTGCCATTTTACCGCTGAACCTAAAAATGGGTAGAAAGTACTTTTTCTCCCTTCCTGTTAATGCCACAGACTTCGCCTTTACAGGGCACACGTTTTCTATCTTCCCCGCTTCAGCCCATGAAATATTGAGCTTCAAATGTGTTGTTAACGTTGTGTAAAAAAGTTGCTCACAGCTGTTCTAGGAACACATTGTGAAATCGCGTATATGTTTGCTTCTACACATAGCAATGTATTGTGCTTTGCTTTACACACTATTCTACAGTCAAGAGGAGAGAATTAATCAAGTTTAATAAGCAAAAACACTGTATAAGTCGAATTTCAGCATTTTTGTGTGACCGGGAAAACCACAGTCACAAGCCGAGATGCAGTTCCATAGAAACTTGCCATTTTACCGCTGAACCTAAAAATGGGTAGAAAGTACTTTTTCTCCCTTCCTGTTAATGCCACAGACTTCGCCTTTACAGGGCACACGTTTTCTATCTTCCCCGCTTCAGCCCATGAAATATTGAGCTTCAAATGTGTTGTTAACGTGGTGTAAAAAAGTTGCTCACAGCTGTTCTAGGAACACATTGTGAAATCGCGTATATCTTTGCTTCTACACATAGGAATGTATTGTGCTTTGCTTTACACACTCTTCTACAGTCAAGAGGAGAGAATTCATCAAGTTTAATAAGCACAAACACTGTATAAGTCGAATTTCAGCATTTTTGTGTGACCGGGAAAACCACAGTCACAAGACGAGATGCAGTTCCATAGAGACTTGCCATTTTACCGCTGAACCTAAAAATGGGTAGAAAGTACTTTTTCTCCCTTCCTGTTAATGCCACAGACTTCGCCTTTACAGGGCACACGTTTTCTATCTTCCCCGCTTCAGCCCATGAAATATTGAGCTTCAAATGTGTTGTTAACATTGTGTAAAAAAGTTGCTCACAGCTGTTCTAGGAACACATTGTGAAATCGCGTATATCTTTGCTTCTACACATAGCAATGTATTGTGCTTTGCTTTACACACCATTCTACAGTCAAGAGGAGAGAATTCATCAAGTTTAATAAGCAAAAACACTGTATAAGTCGAATTTCAGCATTTTTGTGTGACCGGGAAAACCACAGTCACAAGCCGAGATGCAGTTCCATAGAAACTTGCCATTTTACCGCTGAACCTAAAAATGGGTAGAAAGTACTTTTTCTCCCTTCCTGTTAATGCCACAGACTTCGCCTTTACAGGGCACACGTTTTCTATCTTCCCCGCTTCAGCCCATGAAATATTGAGCTTCAAATGTGTTGTTAACGTGGTGTAAAAAAAGTTGCTCACAGCTGTTCTAGGAACACATTGTGAAATCGCGTATATCTTTGCTTCTACACATAGCAATGTATTGTGCTTTGCTTTACACACTATTCTACAGTCAAGAGATGAGAATTCATCAAGTTTAATAAGCAAAAACACTGTATAAGTCGAATTTCAGCATTTTTGTGTGACCGGGAAAACCACAGTCACAAGACGAGATGCAGTTCCATAGAAACTTGCCATTTTACCGCTGAACCTAAAAATGGGTAGAAAGTACTTTTTCTCCCTTCCTGTTAATGCCACAGACTACGCCTTTACAGGGCACACGTTTTCTATCTTCCCCGCTTCAGCCCATGAAATATTGAGCTTCAAATGTGTTGTTAACGTGGTGTAAAAAAGTTGCTCACAGCTGTTCTAGGAACACATTGTGAAATCGCGTATATCTTTGCTTCTACACATAGGAATGTATTGTGCTTTGCTTTACACACTATTCTACAGTCAAGAGGAGAGAATTCATCAAGTTTAATAAGCAAAAACACTGTATAAGTCGAATTTCAGCATTTTTGTGTGACCGGGAAAACCACAGTCACAAGCCGATATGCAGTTCCATAGAAACTTGCCATTTTACCGCTGAACCTAAAAATGGGTAGAAAGTACTTTTTCTCCCTTCCTGTTAATGCCACAGACTTCGCCTTTACAGGGCACACGTTTTCTATCTTCCCCGCTTCAGCCCATGAAATATTGAGCTTCAAATGTGTTGTTAACGTGGTGTAAAAAAGTTGCTCACAGCTGTTCTAGGAACACATTGTGAAATCGCGTATATCTTTGCTTCTACACATAGCAATGTATTGTGCTTTGCTTTACACACTATTCTACAGTCAAGAGATGAGAATTCATCAAGTTTAATAAGCAAAAACACTGTATAAGTCGAATTTCAGCATTTTTGTGTGACCGGGAAAACCACAGTCACAAGACGAGATGCAGTTCCATAGAAACTTGCCATTTTACCGCTGAACCTAAAAATGGGTAGAAAGTACTTTTTCTCCCTTCCTGTTAATGCCACAGACTTCGCCTTTACAGGGCACACGTTTTCTATCTTCCCCGCTTCAGCCCATGAAATATTGAGCTTCAAATGTGTTGTTAACTTGGTGTAAAAAAGTTGCTCACAGCTGTTCTAGGAACACATTGTGAAATCGCGTATATCTTTGCTTCTACACATAGGAATGTATTGTGCTTTGCTTTACACACTATTCTACAGTCAAGAGGAGAGAATTCATCAAGTTTAATAAGCAAAAACACTGTATAAGTCGAATTTCAGCATTTTTGTGTGACCGGGAAAACCACAGTCACAAGCCGAGATGCAGTTCCATAGAAACTTGCCATTTTACCGCTGAACCTAAAAATGGGTAGAAAGTACTTTTTCTCCCTTCCTGTTAATGCCACAGACTTCGCCTTTACAGGGCACACGTTTTCTATCTTCCCCGCTTCAGCCCATGAAATATTGAGCTTCAAATGTGTTGTTAACGTGGTGTAAAAAAGTTGCTCACAGCTGTTCTAGGAACACATTGTGAAATCGCATATATCTTTGCTTCTACAAATAGCAATGTATTGTGCTTTGCTTTACACACTATTCTACAGTCAAGAGATGAGAATTCATCAAGTTTAATAAGCAAAAACACTGTATAAGTCGAATTTCAGCATTTTTGTGTGACCGGGAAAACCACAGTCACAAGCCGAGATGCAGTTCCATAGAAACTTGCCATTTTACCGCTGAACCTAAAAATGGGTAGAAAGTACTTTTTCTCCCTTCCTGTTAATGCCACAGACTTCGCCTTTACAGGGCACACGTTTTCTATCTTCCCCGCTTCAGCCCATGAAATATTGAGCTTCAAATGTGTTGTTAACATTGTATAAAAAAGTTGCTCACAGCTGTTCTAGGAACACATTGTGAATCGCGTATATCTTTGCTTCTACACATAGCAATGTATTGTGCTTTGCTTTACACACCATTCTACAGTCAAGAGGAGAGAATTCATCAAGTTTAATAAGCAAAAACACTGTATAAGTCGAATTTCAGCATTTTTGTGTGACCGGTAAAACCACAGTCACAAGCCGAGATGCAGTTCCATAGAAACTTGCCATTTTACCGCTGAACCTAATAATGGGTAGAAAGTACTTTTTCTCCCTTCCTGTTAATGCCACAGACTTCGCCTTTACAGGGCACACGTTTTCTATCTTCCCCGCTTCAGCCCATGAAATATTGAGCTTCAAATGTGTTGTTAACGTGGTGTAAAAAAGTTGCTCACAGCTGTTCTAGGAACACATTGTGAAATCGCGTATATCTTTGCTTCTACACATAGCAATGTATTGTGCTTTGCTTTACACACTATTCTACAGTCAAGAGGAGAGAATCCATCAAGTTTAATAAGCAAAAACTCTGTATAAGTCGAATTTCAGCATTTTTGTGTGACCGGGAAAACCACAGTCACAAGCCGAGATTCAGTTCCATAGGAACTTGCCATTTTACCGCGGAACCTAAAAATGGGTAGAAAGTACTTTTTCTCCCTTCCTGTTAATGCCACAGACTTCGCCTTTACAGGGCACACGTTTTCTATCTTCCCCGCTTCAGCCCATGAAATATTGAGCTTCAAATGTGTTGTTAACGTTGTGTAAAAAAGTTGCTCACAGCTGTTTTGGGAACACATTGTGAAATCGCGTATATCATTGCTTCTACACATAGGAATGTATTGTGCTTTGCTTTACACACTATTCTACAGTCAAGAGGAGAGAATTCATCAAGTTTAATAAGCAAAAACACTGTATAAGTCGAATTTCAGCATTTTTGTGTGACCGGGAAAACCACAGTCACAAGTCGAGATGCAGTTCCATAGAAACTTGCCATTTTACCGCTGAACCTAAAAATGGGTAGAAAGTACTTTTTCTCCCTTCCTGTTAATGCCACAGACTTCGCCTTTACAGGGCACACGTTTTCTATCTTCCCCGCTTCAGCCCATGAAATATTGAGCTTCAAATGTGTTGTTAACGTTGTGTAAAAAAGTTGCTCACAGATGTTTTGGGAACACATTGTGAAATCGCGTATATCTTTGCTTCTACACATAGAAATGTATTGTGCTTTGCTTTACACACTATTCTACAGTCAAGAGGAGAGAATTCATCAAGTTTAATAAGCAAAAACACTGTATAAGTCGAATTTCAGCATTTTTGTGTGACCGGGAAAACCACAGTCACAAGCCGAGATGCAGTTCCATAGAAACTTGCCATTTTACCGCTGAACCTAAAAATGGGTAGAAAGTACTTTTTCTCCCTTCCTGTTAATGCCACAGACTTCGCCTTTACAGGGCACACGTTTTCTATCTTCCCCGCTTCAGCCCATGAAATATTGAGCTTCAAATGTGTTGTTAACGTTGTGTAAAAAAGTTGCTCACAGCTGTTTTGGGAACACATTGTGAAATCGCGTATATCATTGCTTCTACACATAGGAATGTATTGTGCTTTGCTTTACACACTATTCTACAGTCAAGAGGAGAGAATTCATCAAGTTTAATAAGCAAAAACACTGTATAAGTCGAATTTCAGCATTTTTGTGTGACCGGGAAAACCACAGTCACAAGTCGAGATGCAGTTCCATAGAAACTTGCCATTTTACCGCTGAACCTAAAAATGGGTAGAAAGTACTTTTTCTCCCTTCCTGTTAATGCCACAGACTTCGCCTTTACAGGGCACACGTTTTCTATCTTCCCCGCTTCAGCCCATGAAATATTGAGCTTCAAATGTGTTGTTAACGTTGTGTAAAAAAGTTGCTCACAGATGTTTTGGGAACACATTGTGAAATCGCGTATATCTTTGCTTCTACACATAGAAATGTATTGTGCTTTGCTTTACACACTATTCTACAGTCAAGAGGAGAGAATTCATCAAGTTTAATAAGCAAAAACACTGTATAAGTCGAATTTCAGCATTTTTGTGTGACCGGGAAAACCACAGTCACAAGCCGAGATGCAGTTCCATAGAAACTTGCCATTTTACCGCTGAACCTAAAAATGGGTAGAAAGTACTTTTTCTCCCTTCCTGTTAATGCCACAGACTTCGCCTTTACAGGGCACACGTTTTCTATCTTCCCCGCTTCAGCCCATGAAATATTGAGCTTCAAATGTGTTGTTAACGTGGTGTAAAAAAGTTGCTCACAGCTGTTCTAGGAACACATTGTGAAATCGCGTATATCTTTGCTTCTACACATAGCAATGTATTGTGCTTTGCTTTACACACTATTCTACAGTCAAGAGGAGAGAATTCATCAAGTTTAATAAGCAAAAACACTGTATAAGTCGAATTTCAGCATTTTTGTGTGACCGGGAAAACCACAGTCACAAGACGAGATGCAGTTCCATAGAAACTTGCCATTTTACCGCTGAACCTAAAAATGGGTAGAAAGTACTTTTTCTCCCTTCCTGTTAATGCCACAGACTTCGCCTTTACAGGGCACACGTTTTCTATCTTCCCCGCTTCAGCCCATGAAATATTGAGCTTCAAATGTGTTGTTAACGTTGTGTAAAAAAGTTGCTCACAGCTGTTTTGGGAACACATTGTGAAATCGCGTATATCTTTGCTTCTACACATAGGAATGTATTGTGCTTTGCTTTACACACTATTCTACAGTCAAGAGGAGAGAATTCATCAAGTTTAATAAGCAAAAACACTGTATAAGTCGAATTTCAGCATTTTTGTGTGAACGGGAAAACCACAGTCACAAGCCGAGATGCAGTTCCATAGAAACTTGCCATTTTACCGCTGAACCTAAAAATGGGTAGAAAGTACTTTTTCTCCCTTCCTGTTAATGCCACAGACTTCGCCTTTACAGGGCACACGTTTTCTATCTTCCCCGCTTCAGCCCATGAAATATTGAGCTTCAAATGTGTTGTTAACATTGTGTAAAAAAGTTGCTCACAGCTGTTCTGGGAACACATTGTGAAATCGCGTATATCTTTGCTTCTACACATAGCAATGTATTGTGCTTTGCTTTACACACTATTCTACAGTCAAGAGATGAGAATTCATCAAGTTTAATAAGCAAAAACACTGTATAAGTCGAATTTCAGCATTATTGTGTGACCGGGAAAACCACAGTCACAATCCGAGATGCAGTTCCATAGAAACTTGCCATTTTACCGCTGAACCTAAAAATGGGTAGAAAGTACTTTTTTTCCCTTCCTGTTAATGCCACAGACTTCGCCTTTACAGGGCACACGTTTTCTATCTTCCTCGCTTCAGCCCATGAAATATTGAGCTTCAAATGTGTTGTTAACGTGGTGTAAAAAAGTTGCTCACAGCTGTTCTAGGAACACATTGTGAAATCGCGTATATCTTTGCTTCTACACATAGCAATGTATTGTGCTTTGCTTTACACACTATTCTACAGTCAAGAGGAGAGAATTCATCAAGTTTAATAAGCAAAAACACTGTATAAGTCGAATTTCAGCATTTTTGTGTGACCGGGAAAACCACAGTCACAAGACGAGATGCAGTTCCATAGAAACTTGCCATTTTACCGCTGAACCTAAAAATGGGTAGAAAGTACTTTTACTCCCTTCCTGTTAATGCCACAGACTTCGCCTTTACAGGGCACACGTTTTCTATCTTCCCCGCTTCAGCCCATGAAATATTGAGCTTTAAATGTGTTGTTAACATTGTGTAAAAAAGTTGCTCACAGCTGTTCTAGGAACACATTGTGAAATCGCGTATATGTTTGCTTCTACACATAGCAATGTATTGTGCTTTGCTTTACACACTATTCTACAGTCAAGAGGAGAGAATCCATCAAGTTTAATAAGCAAAAACTCTGTATAAGTCGAATTTCAGCATTTTTGTGTGACCGGGAAAACCACAGTCACAAGCCGAGATTCAGTTCCATAGGAACTTGCCATTTTACCGCGGAACCTAAAAATGGGTAGAAAGTACTTTTTCTCCCTTCCTGTTAATGCCACAGACTTCGCCTTTACAGGGCACACGTATTCTATCTTCCCCGCTTCAGCCCATGAAATATTGAGCTTCAAATGTGTTGTTAACATTGTGTAAAAAAGTTGCTCACAGCTGTTCTAGGAACACATTGTGAAATCGCGTATATGTTTGCTTCTACACATAGCAATGTATTGTGCTTTGCTTTACACACTATTCTACAGTCAAGAGGAGAGAATTCATCAAGTTTAATAAGCAAAAACACTGTATATGTCGAATTTCAGCATTTTTGTGTGACCGGGAAAACCACAGTCACAAGCCGAGATGCAGTTCCATAGAAACTTGCCATTTTACCGCTGAACCTAAAAATGGGTAGAAAGTACTTTTTCTCCCTTCCTGTTAATGCCACAGACTTCGCCTTTACAGGGCACACGTTTTCTATCTTCCCCGCTTCAGCCCATGAAATATTGAGCTTCAAATGTGTTGTTAACGTTGTGTAAAAAAGTTGCTCACAGCTGTTTTGGGAACACATTGTGAAATCGCGTATATCATTGCTTCTACACATAGGAATGTATTGTGCTTTGCTTTACACACTATTCTACAGTCAAGCGGAGAGAATTCATCAAGTTTAATAAGCAAAAACACTGTATAAGTCGAATTTCAGCATTTTTGTGTGACCGGGAAAACCACAGTCACAAGACGAGATGCAGTTCCATAGAAACTTGCCATTTTACCGCTGAACCTAAAAATGGGTAGAAAGTACTTTTTCTCCCTTCCTGTTAATGCCACAGACTTCGCCTTTACAGGGCACACGTTTTCTATCTTCCCCGCTTCAGCCCATGAAATATTGAGCTTCAAATGTGTTGTTAACGTTGTGTAAAAAAGTTGCTCACAGATGTTTTGGGAACACATTGTGAAATCGCGTATATCTTTGCTTCTACACATAGAAATGTATTGTGCTTTGCTTTACACACTATTCTACAGTCAAGAGGAGAGAATTCATCAAGTTTAATAAGCAAAAACACTGTATAAGTCGAATTTCAGCATTTTTGTGTGACCGGGAAAACCACAGTCACAAGCCGAGATGCAGTTCCATAGAAACTTGCCATTTTACCGCTGAACCTAAAAATGGGTAGAAAGTACTTTTTCTCCCTTCCTGTTAATGCCACAGACTTCGCCTTTACAGGGTACACGTTTTCTATCTTCCCCGCTTCAGCCCATGAAATATTGAGCTTCAAATGTGTTGTTAACGTGGTGTAAAAAAGTTGCTCACAGCTGTTCTAGGAACACATTGTGAAATCGCGTATATCTTTGCTTCTACACATAGCAATGTATTGTGCTTTGCTTTACACACTATTCTACAGTCAAGAGGAGAGAATTCATCAAGTTTAATAAGCAAAAACACTGTATAAGTCGAATTTCAGCATTTTTGTGTGACCGGGAAAACCACAGTCACAAGCCGAGATGCAGTTCCATAGAAACTTGCCATTTTACCGCTGAACCTAAAAATGGGTAGAAAGTACTTTTTCTCCCTTCCTGTTAATGCCACAGACTTCGCCTTTACAGGGCACACGTTTTCTATCTTCCCCGCTTCAGCCCATGAAATATTGAGCTTCAAATGTGTTGTTAACGTTGTGTAAAAAAGTTGCTCACAGCTGTTTTGGGAACACATTGTGAAATCGCGTATATCTTTGCTTCTACACATAGGAATGTATTGTGCTTTGCTTTACACACTATTCTACAGTCAAGAGGAGAGAATTCATCAAGTTTAATAAGCAAAAACACTGTATAAGTCGAATTTCAGCATTTTTGTGTGACCGGGAAAACCACAGTCACAAGCCGAGATGCAGTTCCATAGAAACTTGCCATTTTACCGCTGAACCTAAAAATGGGTAGAAAGTACTTTTTCTCCCTTCCTGTTAATGCCACAGACTTCGCCTTTACAGGGCACACGTTTTCTATCTTCCCCGCTTCAGCCCATGAAATATTGAGCTTCAAATGTGTTGTTAACATTGTGTAAAAAAGTTGCTCACAGCTGTTCTAGGAACACATTGTGAAATCGCGTATATCTTTGCTTCTACACATAGCAATGTATTGTGCTTTGCTTTACACACTATTCTACAGTCAAGAGATGAGAATTCATCAAGTTTAATAAGCAAAAACACTGTATAAGTCGAATTTCAGCATTTTTGTGTGACCGGGAAAACCACAGTCACAATCCGAGATGCAGTTCCATAGAAACTTGCCATTTTACCGCTGAACCTAAAAATGGGTAGAAAGTACTTTTTTTCCCTTCCTGTTAATGCCACAGACTTAGCCTTTACAGGGCACACGTTTTCTATCTTCCTCGCTTCAGCCCATGAAATATTGAGCTTCAAATGTGTTGTTAACGTGGTGTAAAAAAGTTGCTCACAGCTGTTCTAGGAACACATTGTGAAATCGCGTATATCTTTGCTTCTACACATAGCAATGTATTGTGCTTTGCTTTACACACTATTCTACAGTCAAGAGGAGAGAATTCATCAAGTTTAATAAGCAAAAACACTGTATAAGTCGAATTTCAGCATTTTTGTGTGACCGGGAAAACCACAGTCACAAGACGAGATGCAGTTCCATAGAAACTTGCCATTTTACCGCTGAACCTAAAAATGGGTAGAAAGTACTTTTACTCCCTTCCTGTTAATGCCACAGACTTCGCCTTTACAGGGCACACGTTTTCTATCTTCCCCGCTTCAGCCCATGAAATATTGAGCTTCAAATGTGTTGTTAACTTTGTGTAAAAAAGTTGCTCACAGCTGTTCTAGGAACACATTGTGAAATCGCGTATATCTTTTCTTCTACACATAGGAATGTATTGTGCTTTGCTTTACACACTATTCTACAGTCAAGAGGAGAGAATTCATCAAGTTTAATAAGCAAAAACACTGTATAAGTCGAATTTCAGCATTTTTGTGTGACCGGGAAAACCACAGTCACAAGTCGAGATGCAGTTCCATAGAAACTTGCCATTTTACCGCTGAACCTAAAAATGGGTAGAAAGTACTTTTTCTCCCTTCCTGTTAATGCCACAGACTTCGCCTTTACAGGGCACACGTTTTCTATCTTCCCCGCTTCAGCCCATGAAATATTGAGCTTCAAATGTGTTGTTAACGTTGTGTAAAAAAGTTGCTCACAGATGTTTTGGGAACACATTGTGAAATCGCGTATATCTTTGCTTCTACACATAGAAATGTATTGTGCTTTGCTTTACACACTATTCTACAGTCAAGAGGAGAGAATTCATCAAGTTTAATAAGCAAAAACACTGTATAAGTCGAATTTCAGCATTTTTGTGTGACCGGGAAAACCACAGTCACAAGCCGAGATGCAGTTCCATAGAAACTTGCCATTTTACCGCTGAACCTAAAAATGGGTAGAAAGTACTTTTTCTCCCTTCCTGTTAATGCCACAGACTTCGCCTTTACAGGGCACACGTTTTCTATCTTCCCCGCTTCAGCCCATGAAATATTGAGCTTCAAATGTGTTGTTAACGTGGTGTAAAAAAGTTGCTCACAGCTGTTCTAGGAACACATTGTGAAATCGCGTATATCTTTGCTTCTACACATAGCAATGTATTGTGCTTTGCTTTACACACTATTCTACAGTCAAGAGGAGAGAATTCATCAAGTTTAATAAGCAAAAACACTGTATAAGTCGAATTTCAGCATTTTTGTGTGACCGGGAAAACCACAGTCACAAGACGAGATGCAGTTCCATAGAAACTTGCCATTTTACCGCTGAACCTAAAAATGGGTAGAAAGTACTTTTTCTCCCTTCCTGTTAATGCCACAGACTTCGCCTTTACAGGGCACACGTTTTCTATCTTCCCCGCTTCAGCCCATGAAATATTGAGCTTCAAATGTGTTGTTAACGTTGTGTAAAAAAGTTGCTCACAGCTGTTTTGGGAACACATTGTGAAATCGCGTATATCTTTGCTTCTACACATAGGAATGTATTGTGCTTTGCTTTACACACTATTCTACAGTCAAGAGGAGAGAATTCATCAAGTTTAATAAGCAAAAACACTGTATAAGTCGAATTTCAGCATTTTTGTGTGAACGGGAAAACCACAGTCACAAGCCGAGATGCAGTTCCATAGAAACTTGCCATTTTACCGCTGAACCTAAAAATGGGTAGAAAGTACTTTTTCTCCCTTCCTGTTAATGCCACAGACTTCGCCTTTACAGGGCACACGTTTTCTATCTTCCCCGCTTCAGCCCATGAAATATTGAGCTTCAAATGTGTTGTTAACATTGTGTAAAAAAGTTGCTCACAGCTGTTCTGGGAACACATTGTGAAATCGCGTATATCTTTGCTTCTACACATAGCAATGTATTGTGCTTTGCTTTACACACTATTCTACAGTCAAGAGATGAGAATTCATCAAGTTTAATAAGCAAAAACACTGTATAAGTCGAATTTCAGCATTATTGTGTGACCGGGAAAACCACAGTCACAATCCGAGATGCAGTTCCATAGAAACTTGCCATTTTACCGCTGAACCTAAAAATGGGTAGAAAGTACTTTTTTTCCCTTCCTGTTAATGCCACAGACTTCGCCTTTACAGGGCACACGTTTTCTATCTTCCTCGCTTCAGCCCATGAAATATTGAGCTTCAAATGTGTTGTTAACGTGGTGTAAAAAAGTTGCTCACAGCTGTTCTAGGAACACATTGTGAAATCGCGTATATCTTTGCTTCTACACATAGCAATGTATTGTGCTTTGCTTTACACACTATTCTACAGTCAAGAGGAGAGAATTCATCAAGTTTAATAAGCAAAAACACTGTATAAGTCGAATTTCAGCATTTTTGTGTGACCGGGAAAACCACAGTCACAAGACGAGATGCAGTTCCATAGAAACTTGCCATTTTACCGCTGAACCTAAAAATGGGTAGAAAGTACTTTTACTCCCTTCCTGTTAATGCCACAGACTTCGCCTTTACAGGGCACACGTTTTCTATCTTCCCCGCTTCAGCCCATGAAATATTGAGCTTTAAATGTGTTGTTAACATTGTGTAAAAAAGTTGCTCACAGCTGTTCTAGGAACACATTGTGAAATCGCGTATATGTTTGCTTCTACACATAGCAATGTATTGTGCTTTGCTTTACACACTATTCTACAGTCAAGAGGAGAGAATCCATCAAGTTTAATAAGCAAAAACTCTGTATAAGTCGAATTTCAGCATTTTTGTGTGACCGGGAAAACCACAGTCACAAGCCGAGATTCAGTTCCATAGGAACTTGCCATTTTACCGCGGAACCTAAAAATGGGTAGAAAGTACTTTTTCTCCCTTCCTGTTAATGCCACAGACTTCGCCTTTACAGGGCACACGTATTCTATCTTCCCCGCTTCAGCCCATGAAATATTGAGCTTCAAATGTGTTGTTAACATTGTGTAAAAAAGTTGCTCACAGCTGTTCTAGGAACACATTGTGAAATCGCGTATATGTTTGCTTCTACACATAGCAATGTATTGTGCTTTGCTTTACACACTATTCTACAGTCAAGAGGAGAGAATTCATCAAGTTTAATAAGCAAAAACACTGTATATGTCGAATTTCAGCATTTTTGTGTGACCGGGAAAACCACAGTCACAAGCCGAGATGCAGTTCCATAGAAACTTGCCATTTTACCGCTGAACCTAAAAATGGGTAGAAAGTACTTTTTCTCCCTTCCTGTTAATGCCACAGACTTCGCCTTTACAGGGCACACGTTTTCTATCTTCCCCGCTTCAGCCCATGAAATATTGAGCTTCAAATGTGTTGTTAACGTTGTGTAAAAAAGTTGCTCACAGCTGTTTTGGGAACACATTGTGAAATCGCGTATATCATTGCTTCTACACATAGGAATGTATTGTGCTTTGCTTTACACACTATTCTACAGTCAAGCGGAGAGAATTCATCAAGTTTAATAAGCAAAAACACTGTATAAGTCGAATTTCAGCATTTTTGTGTGACCGGGAAAACCACAGTCACAAGACGAGATGCAGTTCCATAGAAACTTGCCATTTTACCGCTGAACCTAAAAATGGGTAGAAAGTACTTTTTCTCCCTTCCTGTTAATGCCACAGACTTCGCCTTTACAGGGCACACGTTTTCTATCTTCCCCGCTTCAGCCCATGAAATATTGAGCTTCAAATGTGTTGTTAACGTTGTGTAAAAAAGTTGCTCACAGATGTTTTGGGAACACATTGTGAAATCGCGTATATCTTTGCTTCTACACATAGAAATGTATTGTGCTTTGCTTTACACACTATTCTACAGTCAAGAGGAGAGAATTCATCAAGTTTAATAAGCAAAAACACTGTATAAGTCGAATTTCAGCATTTTTGTGTGACCGGGAAAACCACAGTCACAAGCCGAGATGCAGTTCCATAGAAACTTGCCATTTTACCGCTGAACCTAAAAATGGGTAGAAAGTACTTTTTCTCCCTTCCTGTTAATGCCACAGACTTCGCCTTTACAGGGTACACGTTTTCTATCTTCCCCGCTTCAGCCCATGAAATATTGAGCTTCAAATGTGTTGTTAACGTGGTGTAAAAAAGTTGCTCACAGCTGTTCTAGGAACACATTGTGAAATCGCGTATATCTTTGCTTCTACACATAGCAATGTATTGTGCTTTGCTTTACACACTATTCTACAGTCAAGAGGAGAGAATTCATCAAGTTTAATAAGCAAAAACACTGTATAAGTCGAATTTCAGCATTTTTGTGTGACCGGGAAAACCACAGTCACAAGCCGAGATGCAGTTCCATAGAAACTTGCCATTTTACCGCTGAACCTAAAAATGGGTAGAAAGTACTTTTTCTCCCTTCCTGTTAATGCCACAGACTTCGCCTTTACAGGGCACACGTTTTCTATCTTCCCCGCTTCAGCCCATGAAATATTGAGCTTCAAATGTGTTGTTAACGTTGTGTAAAAAAGTTGCTCACAGCTGTTTTGGGAACACATTGTGAAATCGCGTATATCTTTGCTTCTACACATAGGAATGTATTGTGCTTTGCTTTACACACTATTCTACAGTCAAGAGGAGAGAATTCATCAAGTTTAATAAGCAAAAACACTGTATAAGTCGAATTTCAGCATTTTTGTGTGACCGGGAAAACCACAGTCACAAGCCGAGATGCAGTTCCATAGAAACTTGCCATTTTACCGCTGAACCTAAAAATGGGTAGAAAGTACTTTTTCTCCCTTCCTGTTAATGCCACAGACTTCGCCTTTACAGGGCACACGTTTTCTATCTTCCCCGCTTCAGCCCATGAAATATTGAGCTTCAAATGTGTTGTTAACATTGTGTAAAAAAGTTGCTCACAGCTGTTCTAGGAACACATTGTGAAATCGCGTATATCTTTGCTTCTACACATAGCAATGTATTGTGCTTTGCTTTACACACTATTCTACAGTCAAGAGATGAGAATTCATCAAGTTTAATAAGCAAAAACACTGTATAAGTCGAATTTCAGCATTTTTGTGTGACCGGGAAAACCACAGTCACAATCCGAGATGCAGTTCCATAGAAACTTGCCATTTTACCGCTGAACCTAAAAATGGGTAGAAAGTACTTTTTTTCCCTTCCTGTTAATGCCACAGACTTAGCCTTTACAGGGCACACGTTTTCTATCTTCCTCGCTTCAGCCCATGAAATATTGAGCTTCAAATGTGTTGTTAACGTGGTGTAAAAAAGTTGCTCACAGCTGTTCTAGGAACACATTGTGAAATCGCGTATATCTTTGCTTCTACACATAGCAATGTATTGTGCTTTGCTTTACACACTATTCTACAGTCAAGAGGAGAGAATTCATCAAGTTTAATAAGCAAAAACACTGTATAAGTCGAATTTCAGCATTTTTGTGTGACCGGGAAAACCACAGTCACAAGACGAGATGCAGTTCCATAGAAACTTGCCATTTTACCGCTGAACCTAAAAATGGGTAGAAAGTACTTTTACTCCCTTCCTGTTAATGCCACAGACTTCGCCTTTACAGGGCACACGTTTTCTATCTTCCCCGCTTCAGCCCATGAAATATTGAGCTTCAAATGTGTTGTTAACTTTGTGTAAAAAAGTTGCTCACAGCTGTTCTAGGAACACATTGTGAAATCGCGTATATCTTTTCTTCTACACATAGGAATGTATTGTGCTTTGCTTTACACACTATTCTACAGTCAAGAGGAGAGAATTCATCAAGTTTAATAAGCAAAAACACTGTATAAGTCGAATTTCAGCATTTTTGTGTGACCGGGAAAACCACAGTCACAAGCCGAGATGCAGTTCCATAGAAACTTGCCATTTTACCGCTGAACCTAAAAATGGGTAGAAAGTACTTTTTCTCCCTTCCTGTTAATGCCACAGACTTCGCCTTTACAGGGCACACGTTTTCTATCTTCCCCGCTTCAGCCCATGAAATATTGAGCTTCAAATGTGTTGTTAACGTGGTGTAAAAAAGTTGCTCACAGCTGTTCTAGGAACACATTGTGAAATCGCGTATATCTTTGCTTCTACACATAGCAATGTATTGTGCTTTGCTTTACACACTATTCTACAGTCAAGAGGAGAGAATTCATCAAGTTTAATTAGCAAAAACACTGTATAAGTCGAATTTCAGCATTTTTGTGTGACCGGGAAAACCACAGTCACAATCCGAGATGCAGTTCCATAGAAACTTGCCATTTTACCGCTGAACCTAAAAATGGGTAGAAAGTACTTTTTCTCCCTTCCTGTTAATGCCACAGACTTCGCCTTTACAGGGCACACGTTTTCTATCTTCCCCGTTTCAGCCCATGAAATATTGAGCTTCAAATGTGTTGTTAACGTTGTGTAAAAAAGTTGCTCACAGCTGTTTTGGGAACACATTGTGAAATCGCGTATATCTTTGCTTCTACACATAGGAATGTATTGTGCTTTGCTTTACACACTATTCTACAGTCAAGAGGAGAGAATTCATCAAGTTTAATAAGCAAAAACACTGTATAAGTCGAATTTCAGCATTTTTGTGTGACCGGGAAAACCACAGTCACAAGACGAGATGCAGTTCCATAGAAACTTGCCGTTTTACCGCTGAACCTAAAAATGGGTAGAAAGTACTTTTTCTCCCTTCCTGTTGACCTGTTGAAGTGGCTTGACCTTTATTAGTGAGCCTGGTTACCCCCTCTCGGAACCAGAGACTTAGAAATCGCCAGCTCATATACAGTGCATAAAAGATATTTATATATATACCCTTATACACCATTTAATAAAAAATATCACAAAATTCTTCTAAGTCCCTCGGGAAGAGTGAAAGACGCGCACGTTCATTTTCAGAGCTCCTAGACCTTCCTATAAGAAGTTAGCCAAAAAGTAGCTTCGAAAAACGCTTAGGTTAAGTTTCAGAGTTGCTTCTAATGTACCAAAGCTGGACTTAGACATAATTTCACTCTCACAACATTATGGCTGGTTGGAGACAGTCCGAACCACAAGTACCGGGTCCATGGTTCTGGCCGTATACTGGGGGGACGGGGACGACTCCCATTAACCCCTGACTATACCGGGGATACGCTTATCACAATGCCTTTCTGGTCTGTGCTGAAGCAGGGCATTCTGGCAGCCAAGTGGCTTGACCTTTATTAGTGAGCCTGGTTACCCCCTCTCGGAACCACAGACTTAGAAATCGCCAGCTCATATACAGTGCATAAAATATATTTATATATATACCCTTATACACCATTTAATAAAAAATATCACAAAATTCTTCTAAGTCCCTCGGGAAGAGTGAAAGACGCGCACGTTCATTTTCAGAGCTCCTAGACCTTCCTATAAGAAGTTAGCCAAAAAGTAGCTTCGAAAAACGCTTAGGTTAAGTTTAGAGTTGCTTCTAATGTACCAAAGCTGGACTTAGACATAATTTCACTCTCACAACATTATGGCTGGTTGGAGACAGTCCGAACCACAAGTACCGGGTCCATGGTTCTGGCCGTATACTGGGGGGGCGGGGACGACTCCCATTAACCCCTGACTATACCGGGGATACGCTTATCACAATGCCTTTCTGGTCTGTGCTGAAGCAGGGCATTCTGGCAGCCAAGTGGCTTGACCTTTATTAGTGAGCCTGGTTACCCCCTCTCGGAACCACAGACTTAGAAATCGCCAGCTCATATACAGTGCATAAAATATATTTATATATATACCCTTATACACCATTTTAATAAAAAATATCACAAAATTCTTCTAAGTCCCTCGGGAAGAGTGAAAGACGCGCACGTTCATTTTCAGAGCTCCTAGACCTTCCTATAAGAAGTTAGCCAAAAAGTAGCTTCGAAAAACGCTTAGGTTAAGTTTCAGAGTTGCTTCTAATGTACCAAAGCTGGACTTAGACATAATTTCACTCTCACAACATTATGGCTGGTTGGAGACAGTCCGAACCACAAGTACCGGGTCCATGGTTCTGGCCGTATACTGGGGGGGCGGGGACGACTCCCATTAACCCCTGACTATACCGGGGATACGCTTATCACAATGCCTTTCTGGTCTGTGCTGAAGCAGGGCATTCTGGCAGCCAAGTGGCTTGACCTTTATTAGTGAGCCTGGTTACCCCCTCTCGGAACCACAGACTTAGAAATCGCCAGCTCATATACAGTGCATAAAATATATTTATATATATACCCTTATACACCATTTTAATAAAAAATATCACAAAATTCTTCTAAGTCCCTCGGGAAGAGTGAAAGACGCGCACGTTCATTTTCAGAGCTCCTAGACCTTCCTATAAGAAGTTAGCCAAAAAGTAGCTTCAAAAAACGCTTAGGTTAAGTTTCAGAGTTGCTTCTAATGTACCAAAGCTGGACTTAGACATAATTTCACTCTCACAACATTATGGCTGGTTGGAGAGAGTCCGAACCACAAGTACCGGGTCCATGGTTCTGGCCGTATACTGGGGGGGCGGGGACGACTCCCATTAACCCCTGACTATACCGGGGATACGCTTATCACAATGCCTTTCTGGTCTGTGCTGAAGCAGGGCATTCTGGCAGCCAAGTGGCTTGACCTTTATTAGTGAGCCTGGTTACCCCCTCTCGGAACCACAGACTTAGAAATCGCCAGCTCATATACAGTGCATAAAATATATTTATATATATATACCCTTATACACCATTTAATAAAAAATATCACAAAATTCTTCTAAGTCCCTCGGGAAGAGTGAAAGACGCGCACGTTCATTTTCAGAGCTCCTAGACCTTCCTATAAGAAGTTAGCCAAAAAGTAGCTTCGAAAAACGCTTAGGTTAAGTTTCAGAGTTGCTTCTAATGTACCAAAGCTGGACTTAGACATAATTTCACTCTCACAACATTATGGCTGGTTGGTGAGAGTCCGAACCACAAGTACCGGGTCCATGGTTCTGGCCGTATACTGGGGGGACGGGGACGACTCCCATTAACCCCTGACTATACCGGGGATACGCTTATCACAATGCCTTTCTGGTCTGTGCTGAAGCAGGGCATTCTGGCAGCCAAGTGGCTTGACCTTTATTAGTGAGCCTGGTTACCCCCTCTCGGAACCACAGACTTAGAAATCGCCAGCTCATATACAGTGCATAAAATATATTTATATATATACCCTTATACACCATTTTAATAAAAAATATCACAAAATTCTTCTAAGTCCCTCGGGAAGAGTGAAAGACGCGCACGTTCATTTTCAGAGCTCCTAGACCTTCCTATAAGAAGTTAGCCAAAAAGTAGCTTCGAAAAACGCTTAGGTTAAGTTTCAGAGTTGCTTCTAATGTACCAAAGCTGGACTTAGACATAATTTCACTCTCACAACATTATGGCTGGTTGGAGAGAGTCCGAACCACAAGTACCGGGTCCATGGTTCTGGCCGTATACTGGGGGGACGGGGACGACTCCCATTAACCCCTGACTATACCGGGGATACGCTTATCACAATGCCTTTCTGGTCTGTGCTGAAGCAGGGCATTCTGGCAGCCAAGTGGCTTGACCTTTATTAGTGAGCCTGGTTACCCCCTCTCGGAACCACAGACTTAGAAATCGCCAGCTCATATACAGTGCATAAAATATATTTATATATATACCCTTATACACCATTTAATAAAAAATATCACAAAATTCTTCTAAGTCCCTCGGGAAGAGTGAAAGACGCGCACGTTCATTTTCAGAGCTCCTAGACCTTCCTATAAGAAGTTAGCCAAAAAGTAGCTTCGAAAAACGCTTAGGTTAAGTTTCAGAGTTGCTTCTAATGTACCAAAGCTGGACTTAGACATAATTTCACTCTCACAACATTATGGCTGGTTGGAGAGAGTCCGAACCACAAGTACCGGGTCCATGGTTCTGGCCGTATACTGGGGGGACGGGGACGACTCCCATTAACCCCTGACTATACCGGGGATACGCTTATCACAATGCCTTTCTGGTCTGTGCTGAAGCAGGGCATTCTGGCAGCCAAGTGGCTTGACCTTTATTAGTGAGCCTGGTTACCCCCTCTCGGAACCACAGACTTAGAAATCGCCAGCTCATATACAGTGCATAAAATATATTTATATATATATACCCTTATACACCATTTTAATAAAAAATATCACAAAATTCTTCTAAGTCCCTCGGGAAGAGTGAAAGACGCGCACGTTCATTTTCAGAGCTCCTAGACCTTCCTATAAGAAGTTAGCCAAAAAGTAACTTCGAAAAACGCTTAGGTTAAGTTTCAGAGTTGCTTCTAATGTACCAAAGCTGGACTTAGACATAATTTCACTCTCACAACATTATGGCTGGTTGGAGACAGTCCGAACCACAAGTACCGGGTCCATGGTTCTGGCCGTATACTGGGGGGACGGGGACGACTCCCATTAACCCCTGACTATACCGGGGATACGCTTATCACAATGCCTTTCTGGTCTGTGCTGAAGCAGGGCATTCTGGCAGCCAAGTGGCTTGACCTTTATTAGTGAGCCTGGTTACCCCCTCTCGGAACCACAGACTTAGAAATCGCCAGCTCATATACAGTGCATAAAATATATTTATATATATATACCCTTATACACCATTTAATAAAAAATATCACAAAATTCTTCTAAGTCCCTCGGGAAGAGTGAAAGACGCGCACGTTCATTTTCAGAGCTCCTAGACCTTCCTATAAGAAGTTAGCCAAAAAGTAGCTTCGAAAAACGCTTAGGTTAAGTTTCAGAGTTGCTTCTAATGTACCAAAGCTGGACTTAGACATAATTTCACTCTCACAACATTATGGCTGGTTGGTGAGAGTCCGAACCACAAGTACCGGGTCCATGGTTCTGGCCGTATACTGGGGGGACGGGGACGACTCCCATTAACCCCTGACTATACCGGGGATACGCTTATCACAATGCCTTTCTGGTCTGTGCTGAAGCAGGGCATTCTGGCAGCCAAGTGGCTTGACCTTTATTAGTGAGCCTGGTTACCCCCTCTCGGAACCACAGACTTAGAAATCGCCAGCTCATATACAGTGCATAAAATATATTTATATATATACCCTTATACACCATTTTAATAAAAAATATCACAAAATTCTTCTAAGTCCCTCGGGAAGAGTGAAAGACGCGCACGTTCATTTTCAGAGCTCCTAGACCTTCCTATAAGAAGTTAGCCAAAAAGTAGCTTCGAAAAACGCTTAGGTTAAGTTTCAGAGTTGCTTCTAATGTACCAAAGCTGGACTTAGACATAATTTCACTCTCACAACATTATGGCTGGTTGGAGAGAGTCCGAACCACAAGTACCGGGTCCATGGTTCTGGCCGTATACTGGGGGGACGGGGACGACTCCCATTAACCCCTGACTATACCGGGGATACGCTTATCACAATGCCTTTCTGGTCTGTGCTGAAGCAGGGCATTCTGGCAGCCAAGTGGCTTGACCTTTATTAGTGAGCCTGGTTACCCCCTCTCGGAACCACAGACTTAGAAATCGCCAGCTCATATACAGTGCATAAAATATATTTATATATATATACCCTTATACACCATTTAATAAAAAATATCACAAAATTCTTCTAAGTCCCTCGGGAAGAGTGAAAGACGCGCACGTTCATTTTCAGAGCTCCTAGACCTTCCTATAAGAAGTTAGCCAAAAAGTAGCTTCGAAAAACGCTTAGGTTAAGTTTCAGAGTTGCTTCTAATGTACCAAAGCTGGACTTAGACATAATTTCACTCTCACAACATTATGGCTGGTTGGTGAGAGTCCGAACCACAAGTACCGGGTCCATGGTTCTGGCCGTATACTGGGGGGACGGGGACGACTCCCATTAACCCCTGACTATACCGGGGATACGCTTATCACAATGCCTTTCTGGTCTGTGCTGAAGCAGGGCATTCTGGCAGCCAAGTGGCTTGACCTTTATTAGTGAGCCTGGTTACCCCCTCTCGGAACCACAGACTTAGAAATCGCCAGCTCATATACAGTGCATAAAATATATTTATATATATACCCTTATACACCATTTTAATAAAAAATATCACAAAATTCTTCTAAGTCCCTCGGGAAGAGTGAAAGACGCGCACGTTCATTTTCAGAGCTCCTAGACCTTCCTATAAGAAGTTAGCCAAAAAGTAGCTTCGAAAAACGCTTAGGTTAAGTTTCAGAGTTGCTTCTAATGTACCAAAGCTGGACTTAGACATAATTTCACTCTCACAACATTATGGCTGGTTGGAGAGAGTCCGAACCACAAGTACCGGGTCCATGGTTCTGGCCGTATACTGGGGGGACGGGGACGACTCCCATTAACCCCTGACTATACCGGGGATACGCTTATCACAATGCCTTTCTGGTCTGTGCTGAAGCAGGGCATTCTGGCAGCCAAGTGGCTTGACCTTTATTAGTGAGCCTGGTTACCCCCTCTCGGAACCACAGACTTAGAAATCGCCAGCTCATATACAGTGCATAAAATATATTTATATATATACCCTTATACACCATTTAATAAAAAATATCACAAAATTCTTCTAAGTCCCTCGGGAAGAGTGAAAGACGCGCACGTTCATTTTCAGAGCTCCTAGACCTTCCTATAAGAAGTTAGCCAAAAAGTAGCTTCGAAAAACGCTTAGGTTAAGTTTCAGAGTTGCTTCTAATGTACCAAAGCTGGACTTAGACATAATTTCACTCTCACAACATTATGGCTGGTTGGAGAGAGTCCGAACCACAAGTACCGGGTCCATGGTTCTGGCCGTATACTGGGGGGACGGGGACGACTCCCATTAACCCCTGACTATACCGGGGATACGCTTATCACAATGCCTTTCTGGTCTGTGCTGAAGCAGGGCATTCTGGCAGCCAAGTGGCTTGACCTTTATTAGTGAGCCTGGTTACCCCCTCTCGGAACCACAGACTTAGAAATCGCCAGCTCATATACAGTGCATAAAATATATTTATATATATATACCCTTATACACCATTTTAATAAAAAATATCACAAAATTCTTCTAAGTCCCTCGGGAAGAGTGAAAGACGCGCACGTTCATTTTCAGAGCTCCTAGACCTTCCTATAAGAAGTTAGCCAAAAAGTAGCTTCGAAAAACGCTTAGGTTAAGTTTCAGAGTTGCTTCTAATGTACCAAAGCTGGACTTAGACATAATTTCACTCTCACAACATTATGGCTGGTTGGAGAGAGTCCGAACCACAAGTACCGGGTCCATGGTTCTGGCCGTATACTGGGGGGACGGGGACGACTCCCATTAACCCCTGACTATACCGGGGATACGCTTATCACAATGCCTTTCTGGTCTGTGCTGAAGCAGGGCATTCTGGCAGCCAAGTGGCTTGACCTTTATTAGTGAGCCTGGTTACCCCCTCTCGGAACCACAGACTTAGAAATCGCCAGCTCATATACAGTGCATAAAATATATTTATATATATACCCTTATACACCATTTAATAAAAAATATCACAAAATTCTTCTAAGTCCCTCGGGAAGAGTGAAAGACGCGCACGTTCATTTTTAGAGCTCCTAGACCTTCCTATAAGAAGTTAGCCAAAAAGTAGCTTCGAAAAACGCTTAGGTTAAGTTTCAGAGTTGCTTCTAATGTACCAAAGCTGGACTTAGACATAATTTCACTCTCACAACATTATGGCTGGTTGGAGACAGTCCGAACCACAAGTACCGGGTCCATGGTTCTGGCCGTATACTGGGGGGACGGGGACGACTCCCATTAACCCCTGACTATACCGGGGATACGCTTATCACAATGCCTTTCTGGTCTGTGCTGAAGCAGGGCATTCTGGCAGCCAAGTGGCTTGACCTTTATTAGTGAGCCTGGTTACCCCCTCTCGGAACCACAGACTTAGAAATCGCCAGCTCATATACAGTGCATAAAATATATTTATATATATACCCTTATACACCATTTTAATAAAAAATATCACAAAATTCTTCTAAGTCCCTCGGGAAGAGTGAAAGACGCGCACGTTCATTTTCAGAGCTCCTAGACCTTCCTATAAGAAGTTAGCCAAAAAGTAGCTTCGAAAAACGCTTAGGTTAAGTTTCAGAGTTGCTTCTAATGTACCAAAGCTGGACTTAGACATAATTTCACTCTCACAACATTATGGCTGGTTGGAGACAGTCCGAACCACAAGTACCGGGTCCATGGTTCTGGCCGTATACTGGGGGGGCGGGGACGACTCCCATTAACCCCTGACTATACCGGGGATACGCTTATCACAATGCCTTTCTGGTCTGTGCTGAAGCACGGCATTCTGGCAGCCAAGTGGCTTGACCTTTATTAGTGAGCCTGGTTACCCCCTCTCGGAACCACAGACTTAGAAATCGCCAGCTCATATACAGTGCATAAAATATATTTATATATATACCCTTATACACCATTTAATAAAAAATATCACAAAATTCTTCTAAGTCCCTCGGGAAGAGTGAAAGACGCGCACGTTCATTTTCAGAGCTCCTAGACCTTCCTATAAGAAGTTAGCCAAAAAGTAGCTTCGAAAAACGCTTAGGTTAAGTTTCAGAGTTGCTTCTAATGTACCAAAGCTGGACTTAGACATAATTTCACTCTCACAACATTATGGCTGGTTGGAGACAGTCCGAACCACAAGTACCGGGTCCATGGTTCTGGCCGTATACTGGGGGGACGGGGACGACTCCCATTAACCCCTGACTATACCGGGGATACGCTTATCACAATGCCTTTCTGGTCTGTGCTGAAGCAGGGCATTCTGGCAGCCAAGTGGCTTGACCTTTATTAGTGAGCCTGGTTACCCCCTCTCGGAACCACAGACTTAGAAATCGCCAGCTCATATACAGTGCATAAAATATATTTATATATATACCCTTATACACCATTTTAATAAAAAATATCACAAAATTCTTCTAAGTCCCTCGGGAAGAGTGAAAGACGCGCACGTTCATTTTCAGAGCTCCTAGACCTTCCTATAAGAAGTTAGCCAAAAAGTAGCTTCGAAAAACGCTTAGGTTAAGTTTCAGAGTTGCTTCTAATGTACCAAAGCTGGACTTAGACATAATTTCACTCTCACAACATTATGGCTGGTTGGAGAGAGTCCGAACCACAAGTACCGGGTCCATGGTTCTGGCCGTATACTGGGGGGACGGGGACGACTCCCATTAACCCCTGACTATACCGGGGATACGCTTATCACAATGCCTTTCTGGTCTGTGCTGAAGCAGGGCATTCTGGCAGCCAAGTGGCTTGACCTTTATTAGTGAGCCTGGTTACCCCCTCTCGGAACCACAGACTTAGAAATCGCCAGCTCATATACAGTGCATAAAATATATTTATATATATACCCTTATACACCATTTAATAAAAAATATCACAAAATTCTTCTAAGTCCCTCAGGAAGAGTGAAAGACGCGCACGTTCATTTTCAGAGCTCCTAGACCTTCCTATAAGAAGTTAGCCAAAAAGTAGCTTCGAAAAACGCTTAGGTTAAGTTTCAGAGTTGCTTCTAATGTACCAAAGCTGGACTTAGACATAATTTCACTCTCACAACATTATGGCTGGTTGGAGACAGTCCGAACCACAAGTACCGGGTCCATGGTTCTGGCCGTATACTGGGGGGACGGGGACGACTCCCATTAACCCCTGACTATACCGGGGATACGCTTATCACAATGCCTTTCTGGTCTGTGCTGAAGCAGGGCATTCTGGCAGCCAAGTGGCTTGACCTTTATTAGTGAGCCTGGTTACCCCCTCTCGGAACCACAGACTTAGAAATCGCCAGCTCATATACAGTGCATAAAATATATTTATATATATACCCTTATACACCATTTTAATAAAAAATATCACAAAATTCTTCTAAGTCCCTCGGGAAGAGTGAAAGACGCGCACGTTCATTTTCAGAGCTCCTAGACCTTCCTATAAGAAGTTAGCCAAAAAGTAGCTTCGAAAAACGCTTAGGTTAAGTTTCAGAGTTGCTTCTAATGTACCAAAGCTGGACTTAGACATAATTTCACTCTCACAACATTATGGCTGGTTGGAGACAGTCCGAACCACAAGTACCGGGTCCATGGTTCTGGCCGTATACTGGGGGGACGGGGACGACTCCCATTAACCCCTGACTATACCGGGGATACGCTTATCACAATGCCTTTCTGGTCTGTGCTGAAGCAGGGCATTCTGGCAGCCAAGTGGCTTGACCTTTATTAGTGAGCCTGGTTACCCCCTCTCGGAACCACAGACTTAGAAATCGCCAGCTCATATACAGTGCATAAAATATATTTATATATATACCCTTATACACCATTTTAATAAAAAATATCACAAAATTCTTCTAAGTCCCTCGGGAAGAGTGAAAGACGCGCACGTTCATTTTCAGAGCTCCTAGACCTTCCTATAAGAAGTTAGCCAAAAAGTAGCTTCGAAAAACGCTTAGGTTAAGTTTCAGAGTTGCTTCTAATGTACCAAAGCTGGACTTAGACATAATTTCACTCTCACAACATTATGGCTGGTTGGAGAGAGTCCGAACCACAAGTACCGGGTCCATGGTTCTGGCCGTATACTGGGGGGACGGGGACGACTCCCATTAACCCCTGACTATACCGGGGATACGCTTATCACAATGCCTTTCTGGTCTGTGCTGAAGCAGGGCATTCTGGCAGCCAAGTGGCTTGACCTTTATTAGTGAGCCTGGTTACCCCCTCTCGGAACCACAGACTTAGAAATCGCCAGCTCATATACAGTGCATAAAATATATTTATATATATACCCTTATACACCATTTAATAAAAAATATCACAAAATTCTTCTAAGTCCCTCGGGAAGAGTGAAAGACGCGCACGTTCATTTTCAGAGCTCCTAGACCTTCCTATAAGAAGTTAGCCAAAAAGTAGCTTCGAAAAACGCTTAGGTTAAGTTTCAGAGTTGCTTCTAATGTACCAAAGCTGGACTTAGACATAATTTCACTCTCACAACATTATGGCTGGTTGGAGAGAGTCCGAACCACAAGTACCGGGTCCATGGTTCTGGCCGTATACTGGGGGGACGGGGACGACTCCCATTAACCCCTGACTATACCGGGGATACGCTTATCACAATGCCTTTCTGGTCTGTGCTGAAGCAGGGCATTCTGGCAGCCAAGTGGCTTGACCTTTATTAGTGAGCCTGGTTACCCCCTCTCGGAACCACAGACTTAGAAATCGCCAGCTCATATACAGTGCATAAAATATATTTATATATATACCCTTATACACCATTTAATAAAAAATATCACAAAATTCTTCTAAGTCCCTCGGGAAGAGTGAAAGACGCGCACGTTCATTTTCAGAGCTCCTAGACCTTCCTATAAGAAGTTAGCCAAAAAGTAGCTTCGAAAAACGCTTAGGTTAAGTTTCAGAGTTGCTTCTAATGTACCAAAGCTGGACTTAGACATAATTTCACTCTCACAACATTATGGCTGGTTGGAGACAGTCCGAACCACAAGTACCGGGTCCATGGTTCTGGCCGTATACTGGGGGGACGGGGACGACTCCCATTAACCCCTGACTATACCGGGGATACGCTTATCACAATGCCTTTCTGGTCTGTGCTGAAGCAGGGCATTCTGGCAGCCAAGTGGCTTGACCTTTATTAGTGAGCCTGGTTACCCCCTCTCGGAACCACAGACTTAGAAATCGCCAGCTCATATACAGTGCATAAAATATATTTATATATATACCCTTATACACCATTTTAATAAAAAATATCACAAAATTCTTCTAAGTCCCTCGGGAAGAGTGAAAGACGCGCACGTTCATTTTCAGAGCTCCTAGACCTTCCTATAAGAAGTTAGCCAAAAAGTAGCTTCGAAAAACGCTTAGGTTAAGTTTCAGAGTTGCTTCTAATGTACCAAAGCTGGACTTAGACATAATTTCACTCTCACAACATTATGGCTGGTTGGAGAGAGTCCGAACCACAAGTACCGGGTCCATGGTTCTGGCCGTATACTGGGGGGACGGGGACGACTCCCATTAACCCCTGACTATACCGGGGATACGCTTATCACAATGCCTTTCTGGTCTGTGCTGAAGCAGGGCATTCTGGCAGCCAAGTGGCTTGACCTTTATTAGTGAGCCTGGTTACCCCCTCTCGGAACCACAGACTTAGAAATCGCCAGCTCATATACAGTGCATAAAATATATTTATATATATACCCTTATACACCATTTAATAAAAAATATCACAAAATTCTTCTAAGTCCCTCAGGAAGAGTGAAAGACGCGCACGTTCATTTTCAGAGCTCCTAGACCTTCCTATAAGAAGTTAGCCAAAAAGTAGCTTCGAAAAACGCTTAGGTTAAGTTTCAGAGTTGCTTCTAATGTACCAAAGCTGGACTTAGACATAATTTCACTCTCACAACATTATGGCTGGTTGGAGACAGTCCGAACCACAAGTACCGGGTCCATGGTTCTGGCCGTATACTGGGGGGACGGGGACGACTCCCATTAACCCCTGACTATACCGGGGATACGCTTATCACAATGCCTTTCTGGTCTGTGCTGAAGCAGGGCATTCTGGCAGCCAAGTGGCTTGACCTTTATTAGTGAGCCTGGTTACCCCCTCTCGGAACCACAGACTTAGAAATCGCCAGCTCATATACAGTGCATAAAATATATTTATATATATACCCTTATACACCATTTTAATAAAAAATATCACAAAATTCTTCTAAGTCCCTCGGGAAGAGTGAAAGACGCGCACGTTCATTTTCAGAGCTCCTAGACCTTCCTATAAGAAGTTAGCCAAAAAGTAGCTTCGAAAAACGCTTAGGTTAAGTTTCAGAGTTGCTTCTAATGTACCAAAGCTGGACTTAGACATAATTTCACTCTCACAACATTATGGCTGGTTGGAGACAGTCCGAACCACAAGTACCGGGTCCATGGTTCTGGCCGTATACTGGGGGGGCGGGGACGACTCCCATTAACCCCTGACTATACCGGGGATACGCTTATCACAATGCCTTTCTGGTCTGTGCTGAAGCACGGCATTCTGGCAGCCAAGTGGCTTGACCTTTATTAGTGAGCCTGGTTACCCCCTCTCGGAACCACAGACTTAGAAATCGCCAGCTCATATACAGTGCATAAAATATATTTATATATATACCCTTATACACCATTTAATAAAAAATATCACAAAATTCTTCTAAGTCCCTCGGGAAGAGTGAAAGACGCGCACGTTCATTTTCAGAGCTCCTAGACCTTCCTATAAGAAGTTAGCCAAAAAGTAGCTTCGAAAAACGCTTAGGTTAAGTTTCAGAGTTGCTTCTAATGTACCAAAGCTGGACTTAGACATAATTTCACTCTCACAACATTATGGCTGGTTGGAGACAGTCCGAACCACAAGTACCGGGTCCATGGTTCTGGCCGTATACTGGGGGGACGGGGACGACTCCCATTAACCCCTGACTATACCGGGGATACGCTTATCACAATGCCTTTCTGGTCTGTGCTGAAGCAGGGCATTCTGGCAGCCAAGTGGCTTGACCTTTATTAGTGAGCCTGGTTACCCCCTCTCGGAACCACAGACTTAGAAATCGCCAGCTCATATACAGTGCATAAAATATATTTATATATATACCCTTATACACCATTTTAATAAAAAATATCACAAAATTCTTCTAAGTCCCTCGGGAAGAGTGAAAGACGCGCACGTTCATTTTCAGAGCTCCTAGACCTTCCTATAAGAAGTTAGCCAAAAAGTAGCTTCGAAAAACGCTTAGGTTAAGTTTCAGAGTTGCTTCTAATGTACCAAAGCTGGACTTAGACATAATTTCACTCTCACAACATTATGGCTGGTTGGAGAGAGTCCGAACCACAAGTACCGGGTCCATGGTTCTGGCCGTATACTGGGGGGACGGGGACGACTCCCATTAACCCCTGACTATACCGGGGATACGCTTATCACAATGCCTTTCTGGTCTGTGCTGAAGCAGGGCATTCTGGCAGCCAAGTGGCTTGACCTTTATTAGTGAGCCTGGTTACCCCCTCTCGGAACCACAGACTTAGAAATCGCCAGCTCATATACAGTGCATAAAATATATTTATATATATACCCTTATACACCATTTAATAAAAAATATCACAAAATTCTTCTAAGTCCCTCGGGAAGAGTGAAAGACGCGCACGTTCATTTTCAGAGCTCCTAGACCTTCCTATAAGAAGTTAGCCAAAAAGTAGCTTCGAAAAACGCTTAGGTTAAGTTTCAGAGTTGCTTCTAATGTACCAAAGCTGGACTTAGACATAATTTCACTCTCACAACATTATGGCTGGTTGGAGAGAGTCCGAACCACAAGTACCGGGTCCATGGTTCTGGCCGTATACTGGGGGGACGGGGACGACTCCCATTAACCCCTGACTATACCGGGGATACGCTTATCACAATGCCTTTCTGGTCTGTGCTGAAGCAGGGCATTCTGGCAGCCAAGTGGCTTGACCTTTATTAGTGAGCCTGGTTACCCCCTCTCGGAACCACAGACTTAGAAATCGCCAGCTCATATACAGTGCATAAAATATATTTATATATATACCCTTATACACCATTTAATAAAAAATATCACAAAATTCTTCTAAGTCCCTCGGGAAGAGTGAAAGACGCGCACGTTCATTTTCAGAGCTCCTAGACCTTCCTATAAGAAGTTAGCCAAAAAGTAGCTTCGAAAAACGCTTAGGTTAAGTTTCAGAGTTGCTTCTAATGTACCAAAGCTGGACTTAGACATAATTTCACTCTCACAACATTATGGCTGGTTGGAGACAGTCCGAACCACAAGTACCGGGTCCATGGTTCTGGCCGTATACTGGGGGGACGGGGACGACTCCCATTAACCCCTGACTATACCGGGGATACGCTTATCACAATGCCTTTCTGGTCTGTGCTGAAGCAGGGCATTCTGGCAGCCAAGTGGCTTGACCTTTATTAGTGAGCCTGGTTACCCCCTCTCGGAACCACAGACTTAGAAATCGCCAGCTCATATACAGTGCATAAAATATATTTATATATATACCCTTATACACCATTTTAATAAAAAATATCACAAAATTCTTCTAAGTCCCTCGGGAAGAGTGAAAGACGCGCACGTTCATTTTCAGAGCTCCTAGACCTTCCTATAAGAAGTTAGCCAAAAAGTAGCTTCGAAAAACGCTTAGGTTAAGTTTCAGAGTTGCTTCTAATGTACCAAAGCTGGACTTAGACATAATTTCACTCTCACAACATTATGGCTGGTTGGAGAGAGTCCGAACCACAAGTACCGGGTCCATGGTTCTGGCCGTATACTGGGGGGACGGGGACGACTCCCATTAACCCCTGACTATACCGGGGATACGCTTATCACAATGCCTTTCTGGTCTGTGCTGAAGCAGGGCATTCTGGCAGCCAAGTGGCTTGACCTTTATTAGTGAGCCTGGTTACCCCCTCTCGGAACCACAGACTTAGAAATCGCCAGCTCATATACAGTGCATAAAATATATTTATATATATACCCTTATACACCATTTAATAAAAAATATCACAAAATTCTTCTAAGTCCCTCGGGAAGAGTGAAAGACGCGCACGTTCATTTTCAGAGCTCCTAGACCTTCCTATAAGAAGTTAGCCAAAAAGTAGCTTCGAAAAACGCTTAGGTTAAGTTTCAGAGTTGCTTCTAATGTACCAAAGCTGGACTTAGACATAATTTCACTCTCACAACATTATGGCTGGTTGGAGACAGTCCGAACCACAAGTACCGGGTCCATGGTTCTGGCCGTATACTGGGGGGACGGGGACGACTCCCATTAACCCCTGACTATACCGGGGATACGCTTATCACAATGCCTTTCTGGTCTGTGCTGAAGCAGGGCATTCTGGCAGCCAAGTGGCTTGACCTTTATTAGTGAGCCTGGTTACCCCCTCTCGGAACCACAGACTTAGAAATCGCCAGCTCATATACAGTGCATAAAATATATTTATATATATACCCTTATACACCATTTAATAAAAAATATCACAAAATTCTTCTAAGTCCCTCGGGAAGAGTGAAAGACGCGCACG
This sequence comes from Ascaphus truei, assembly GCF_040206685.1. Classification (NCBI taxonomy): domain Eukaryota; kingdom Metazoa; phylum Chordata; class Amphibia; order Anura; family Ascaphidae; genus Ascaphus; species Ascaphus truei. The sequence goes on from NW_027454009.1 coordinate 105,907, forward strand.
TTCATTTTCAGAGCTCCTAGACCTTCCTATAAGAAGTTAGCCAAAAAGTAGCTTCGAAAAACGCTTAGGTTAAGTTTCAGAGTTGCTTCTAATGTACCAAAGCTGGACTTAGACATAATTTCACTCTCACAACATTATGGCTGGTTGGAGAGAGTCCGAACCACAAGTACCGGGTCCATGGTTCTGGCCGTATACTGGGGGGACGGGGACGACTCCCATTAACCCCTGACTATACCGGGGATACGCTTATCACAATGCCTTTCTGGTCTGTGCTGAAGCAGGGCATTCTGGCAGCCAAGTGGCTTGACCTTTATTAGTGAGCCTGGTTACCCCCTCTCGGAACCACAGACTTAGAAATCGCCAGCTCATATACAGTGCATAAAATATATTTATATATATACCCTTATACACCATTTAATAAAAAATATCACAAAATTCTTCTAAGTCCCTCGGGAAGAGTGAAAGACGCGCACGTTCATTTTCAGAGCTCCTAGACCTTCCTATAAGAAGTTAGCCAAAAAGTAGCTTCGAAAAACGCTTAGGTTAAGTTTCAGAGTTGCTTCTAATGTACCAAAGCTGGACTTAGACATAATTTCACTCTCACAACATTATGGCTGGTTGGAGACAGTCCGAACCACAAGTACCGGGTCCATGGTTCTGGCCGTATACTGGGGGGACGGGGACGACTCCCATTAACCCCTGACTATACCGGGGATACGCTTATCACAATGCCTTTCTGGTCTGTGCTGAAGCAGGGCATTCTGGCAGCCAAGTGGCTTGACCTTTATTAGTGAGCCTGGTTACCCCCTCTCGGAACCACAGACTTAGAAATCGCCAGCTCATATACAGTGCATAAAATATATTTATATATATACCCTTATACACCATTTTAATAAAAAATATCACAAAATTCTTCTAAGTCCCTCGGGAAGAGTGAAAGACGCGCACGTTCATTTTCAGAGCTCCTAGACCTTCCTATAAGAAGTTAGCCAAAAAGTAGCTTCGAAAAACGCTTAGGTTAAGTTTCAGAGTTGCTTCTAATGTACCAAAGCTGGACTTAGACATAATTTCACTCTCACAACATTATGGCTGGTTGGAGAGAGTCCGAACCACAAGTACCGGGTCCATGGTTCTGGCCGTATACTGGGGGGACGGGGACGACTCCCATTAACCCCCTGACTATACCGGGGATACGCTTATCACAATGCCTTTCTGGTCTGTGCTGAAGCAGGGCATTCTGGCAGCCAAGTGGCTTGACCTTTATTAGTGAGCCTGGTTACCCCCTCTCGGAACCACAGACTTAGAAATCGCCAGCTCATATACAGTGCATAAAATATATTTATATATATACCCTTATACAACCATTTAATAAAAAATATCACAAAATTCTTCTAAGTCCCTCGGGAAGAGTGAAAGACGCGCACGTTCATTTTCAGAGCTCCTAGACCTTCCTATAAGAAGTTAGCCAAAAAGTAGCTTCGAAAAACGCTTAGGTTAAGTTTCAGAGTTGCTTCTAATGTACCAAAGCTGGACTTAGACATAATTTCACTCTCACAACATTATGGCTGGTGGAGACAGTCCGAACCACAAGTACCGGGTCCATGGTTCTGGCCGTATACTAGGGGGGACGGGGACGACTCCCATTAACCCCTGACTATACCGGGGATACGCTTATCACAATGCCTTTCTGTCTGTGCTGAAGCAGGGCATTCTGGCAGCCAAGTGGCTTGACCTTTATAGTGAGCCTGGTTACCCCCTCTCGGAACCACAGACTTAGAAATCGCCAGCTCATATACAGTGCATAAAATATATTTATATATATACCCTTATACACCATTTTAATAAAAAATATCACAAAATTCTTCTAAGTCCCTCGGGAAGAGTGTAAGACGCGCACGTTCAATTTCAGAGCTCCTAGACCTTCCTATAAGAAGTTAGCCAAAAAGTAGCTTCGAAAAAACGCTTAGGTTAAGTTTCAGAGTTGCTTCTAATGTACCAAAGCTGGACTTAGACATAATTTCACTCTCACAACATTATGGCTGGTTGGAGGACAGTCCGAACCACAAGTACCGGGTCATGGTTCTGGCCGTATACTGGGGGGCGGGGACGACTCCCATTAACCCCTGACTATACCGGGGATACGCTTATCACAATGCCTTTCTGGTCTGTGCTGAAGCACGGCATTCTGGCAGCCAAGTGGCTTGACCTTTATTAGTGAGCCTGGTTACCCCCTCTCGGAACCACAGACTTAGAAATCGCCAGCTCATATACAGATGCATAAAATATATTTATATATATACCCTATATACACCATTTAATAAAAAAATATCACAAAATTCTTCTAAGTCCCTCGGGAAGAGTGAAAGACGCGCACGTTCATTTTCAGAGCTCCTAGACCTTCCTATAAGAAGTTAGCCAAAAAGTAGCTTCGAAAAACGCTTAAGTTAAGTTTCAGAGTTGCTTCTAATGTACCAAAAGCTGGACTTAGACATAATTTCACTCTCACAACATTATGGCTGGTTGGAGAGAGTCCGAACCACAGTACCGGGTCCATGGTTCTGGCCGTATACTGGGGGGACGGGGACGACTCCATTAACCCCTGACTATACCGGGGATACGCTTATCACAATGCCTTTCTGGTCTGTGCTGAAGCAGGGCATTCTGGCAGCCAAGTGGCTTGACCTTTATTAGTGAGCCTGGTTACCCCCTCTCGGAACCACAGACTTAGAAATCGCCAGCTCATATACAGTGCATAAAATATATTTATATATATACCCTTATACACCATTTTAAATAAAAAATATCACAAAATTCTTCTAAGTCCCTCGGGAAGAGTGAAAGACGCGCACGTTCATTTTCAGAGCTCCTAGACCTTCCTATAAGAAGTTAGCCAAAAAGTAGCTTCGAAAAACGCTTAGGTTAAGTTTCAGAGTTGCTTCTAATGTACCAAAGCTGGACTTAGACATAATTTCACTCTCACAAACATTATGGCTTGTTGGAGACAGTCCGAACCACAAGTACCGGGTCCATGGTTCTGGCCGTATACTGGGGGGGACGGGGACGACTCCCATTAACCCCTGACTATACCGGGGATACGCTAATCACAATGCCTTTCTGGTCTGTGCTGAAGCACGGCATTCTGGCAGCCAAGTGGCTTGACCTTTATTAGTGAGCCTGGTTACCCCCTCTCGGAACCACAGACTTAGAAATCGCCAGCTCATATACAGTGCATAAAATATATTTATATATATAACCCTTATACACCATTTAATAAAAAATATCACAAAATTCTTCTAAGTCCACTCGGAAGAGTGAAAGACGCGCACGTTCATTTTCAGAGCTCCTAGACCTTCCTATAAGAAGTTAGCCAAAAAGTAGTTTCGAAAAACGCTTAGGTTAAGTTTCAGAGTTGCTTCTAATGTACCAAAAGCTGGACTTAGACATAATTTCACTCTCACAACATTATGGCTGGTTGGAGACAGTCCCGAACCACAAGTACCGGGTCCATGGTTCTGGCCGTATACTGGGGGGACGGGGACGACTCCATTAACCCCTGACTATACCGGGATACGCTTATCACAATGCCTTTCTGGTCTGTGCTGAAGCAGGGCATTCTGGCAGCAAGTGGCTTGACCTTTATTAGTGAGCCTGGTTACCCCAGAACCACAGACTTAGAAATCGCCAGCTCATATACAGTGCATAAAATATATTTATATATATACCCTTATACACCATTTTAATAAAAAATATCACAAAATTCTTCTAAGTCCCTCGGGAAGAGTGAAAGACGCGCACGTTCATTTTCAGAGCTCCTAGACCTTCCTATAAGAAGTTAGCCAAAAAGTAGCTTCGAAAAACGCTTAGGTTAAGTTTCAGAGTTGCTTCTAATGTACCAAAGCTGGACTTAGACATAATTTCACTCTCACAACATTATGGCTGGTTGGAGACAGTCCGAACCACAAGTACCGGGTCCATGGTTCTGGCCGTATACTGGGGGGACGGGGACGACTCCCATTAACCCCTGACTATACCGGGATACGCTTATCACAATGCCTTTCTGGTCTGTGCTGAAGCAGGGCATTCTGGCAGCCAAGTGGCTTGACCTTTATTAGTGAGCCTGGTTACCCCCTCTCGGAACCACAGACTTAGAATCGCCAGCTCATATACAGTGCATAAAATATATTTATATATATACCCTTATACACCATTTAATAAAAAAATATCACAAAATTCTTCTAAGTCCCTCGGGAAGAGTGAAAGACGCGCACGTTCATTTTCAGAGCTCCTAGACCTTCCTATAAGAAGTTAGCCAAAAAGTAGCTTCGAAAAACGCTTAGGTTAAGTTTCAGAGTTGCTTCTAATGTACCAAAGCTGGACTTAGACATAATTTCACTCTCACAACATTATGGCTGGTTGGAGACAGTCCGAACCACAAGTACCCGGGTCCATGGTTCTGGCCGTATACTGGGGGACGGGGACGACTCCCATTAACCCCTGACTATACCGGGGATACGCTTATCACAATGCCTTTCTGGTCTGTGCTGAAGCAGGGCATTCTGGCAGCCAAGTGGCTTGACCTTTATTAGTGAGCCTGGTTACCCCCCTCTCGGAACCACAGACTTAGAAATCGCCAGCTCATATACAGTGCATAAAATATATTTATATATATACCCTTATACACCATTTAATAAAAAATATCACAAAATTCTTCTAAGTCCCTCGGGAAGAGTGAAAGACGCGCACGTTCATTTTTCCCCCAGAGCTCCTAGACCTTCCTATAAGAAGTTAGCCAAAAAGTAGCTTCGAAAAACGCTTAGGTTAAGTTTCAGAGTTGCTTCTAATGTACCAAAGCTGGACTTAGACATAATTTCACTCTCACAACATTATGGCTGGTTGGAGACAGTCCGAACCACAAGTACCGGGTCCATGGTTCTGGCCGTATACTGGGGGGACGGGGACGACTCCCATTAACCCCTGACTATACCGGGGATACGCTTATCACAATGCCTTTCTGGTCTGTGCTGAAGCAGGG